>NW_024423564.1:51887034-52019054 GCF_017311325.1 Ursus maritimus | reverse complement strand
AAAAAAAAAAAAAAAAAAGAAAGAAAAGAAATCTGAAGCACAAAGGGGTTATAATTTGATAATGGTGACATAAAGGACAGCAGCAGAATCACAGAGCTGTGCAGGAATCACAGCTTTGGGGCAATAGTTGTGCACATTCAAACAGGGTCCTATGATCCAGCATCGCCTCTCTCTCTCAAACCCCGCCTGTGCTGTCTGTGCTCCCGTGCTGGCTCTGCACACATGCACTCGCTTCCTTGAGATTTCCTCCAGCAAGCCAAGCTCTTCTCTTGACCAGGGGCCTTTGATCTGCTGTTTCTTCTACCCAAAATCCTCTTTCCCTTTTCAGATATTGGCACGATTGTCATCCACACAGATTAAGTTCTTCCTGACCCTCCAAAGTTAGTCTCCACTGTTAGTTTCCTTTTTCCTTTATGGCAATTAAAAAAAAAAAAAAAATCTAGTCCAGGGACGCCTGGGTGGCTCAGTCAGTTAAGCGTCTGCCTTCAACTCAGGTCATGATCCCAGGGTCCTGGAATCCAGCCCCACATTGAGCTCCTTGCTCAGAGGGGACTCTGCTTCTCCCTCTCCCTCTGCTGCTCCCCCTGCTTGTTCTCTCTTTTTGTCAAATAAATAAATTTTTTAAAAAATCTAGTCTAGTCTGGGAAGCAATGAGAAGAATACCTTCTTGATAGGAAAGCAGGGGAGCTTCTTGCCAGCTGTGCTGTGTCTGCTTTATCCCTTGCTAATTAGCAAGCCCTCGGTCCCTTGGCCTAGAACCCAGCATGGAAGCACGTGACGTGGAAATCAGTTCCCCTTCAACCAAGCGGTGCTCTCTAGGACTCTTGTTAATCCTCTTTACTTGGTAAGTCTATGCATTTTAGGGAAGGAACCTCTAAGATGAGGCCTGTGGAATTCTGTTATAAAGTATAGGAAAATGCCCCTAGATGGTCAATCTTGCTTCTTCAAAACCTGCTCCGAGGGGAGGGGCTTGCCTGTGGGCACCTCCACAGGAGCAGAGGGTCAGCCTCACCACTCAGTGGTCTTTCCAGCTCCAGCTTTTGGCCCCAGCCCCTCCCATGAGCCCTCCCGTCTCCTCCTCCATGGGCTGCTGTCAGTAGGGCATTCAGCTTAAGGCGATGAGGCCCTAGGGTGTTCCACAAAAGGCCAGATTGGCTGTGTGAGGAGCACAGAGCTCCCTGCTCCCCGCAAGCACCGCCCAGTAGAGAGAGAGGAGCAAGCAAACAAGCCTGGAAATGTTTATGCTCCTGTTTTTACCATTTAGAATCGGGATAGAGATTTATCTACCTCCTATCATGGGTCTCAGATTCCTTACTCCCTTGGTACCATTTTCGGTAGTTGTTGGCTAAGACCAGGCACAATCTTGGAGGCATAAATAATCAGGAGGCAGCAGAGAGTTTCTTGATTTGCTCAGGCCATCCTTTTCCTTTCCTGCATGTCTTTTAGTTTGAATTTAAACCTGCCTGCTGAGGGAAACTCCTGTTCACCCACTTTAGAAATGGCTTTGGAGTGTGGCCTCCAGGTGCTTCTAGAACTTCGGACTGTGGTCCTGCTCACAGAGATCATAGGCCTTTCTAATCTTGGGCCTATGGCTTTGGTGAAGCTTTGCTCAAAGATGCACAGGGACTTTTGGACTTAGAGGACTTTTGGCTAAGGACAGGAGAAGAGAGATCATATGAGGTGCTTTGCCGTCTGGCTCCTGCCTTAGTCCCCAGTGATCCGGCCCCTCTGCTCCTGCTTGCTCTGCTCTAGAACCAAACTACTCTTTGTCTCCCACCTTATTTCAGGCCTCTGTGTAAACTTTGGTGTTTGCTATGTTGTGAGTACCCATCTCAACCTTTTATTATCCTTATAGACCCAGTTCAGACCTCAGCTCTGTAGTCAGCAACTTCCATAATATTCTTTAACAAGTGATTTAACCAGGTACAGAAGTTTGGGACTTTCTCCATTTCTGTCCTTAATTTTCTGAGGTAGTGTAGAGAGGAACTGGGTTTGGAGGGGGAAGTCCTTGGTGTATATGTAAGCTTTATGGCTTACTCAGGTTCTTGAAAATTGAATTTTAGTTTAGTGGGTTTTTTCTTCTTTTTTTTCATCTGTTAAGAGAATACCAGTCTTCCATGATTGTTGTGAGTACTGAATGTAATGACACGTAAGACAGCCGAGGTCAGGTTCCAGCCCTGATTAAATATAGAGATAGATACTGATATTAATATTGACAAAAATTTTTTTTAGGTCTGAATGAGTTGGCGTAACTCCATCACTTCTTTTGTATGGCCATCAGGAGTAATACCTCCTTGCTTCATGAACTATTAAGAGCTACCATCTATCAAGAGCTTTTCATATGCCATAAGTCATGTTAAATGATTCCCATGCATTTTCACACTTAATCCTCATAATTCTAAGAGATAGTGCATCCATTTTACAGATGAGAAAAAAACAAGCCTTTGAGAAATGGCATGGGCTGAATAGTGCCCCCCCAGCACAAATATGTCCATGTCCTAATCCCCAGAACCTATGAATTTTACCTTATTTGGAAAAAGGGTATTTGCAGATGTAAAGTAATTAATTAAATTAAGGATTTTGAGAAGAGATTACCTTGCATTATCTGGGTGTGACTTAGATGCCTACAAGTGTCCTCATAAGACAAAGGCTGAGGGAGATTTCATGCAAACCCACAGAGGAAAGGGTGTTGTGAAGACCGAAGCAGAGACTGAGGAGATGTGGCCACAAGCCCAGGAATGCTAGGACACCCCCCAGAAACTGGAAAAGGCAAGGAATGGATTCCCCCTAGAGCCCCTGGAGGGAGCATGGTCCCGAGGCTTTGAGCCTCAGAATGGTGAGAGGATCAATTTCTGTTGTTTTAAGCCACCAAGTCTGTAGCAATTTGTTACAGCAACATCGGGAAACTGATAAAAGCAATTTCAGCAGTTTGCCCAAAGTCCCAACCCAGGGAAGCCAAATTCAAACTCATGTCCTTGACCAATATACTATATTGCCTCCAACTGAGTTGAAATTTGTAATCGGGGGCGTCTGGGTGGCTCAGTCAGTTAAGCGTCCAACTCTTGATTTCTGCTCAGGTCGTGGTCCCAGAGTCGTGAGATGCAGCCCTGAGTTGGACTCCGTGCTGAGTGTGGAACCTGCTTAAGATTCTCTTTCCCTCTGCCCCACCCTTCGCACACATGCTCTCTCTAAAAAATAGATATATTTTTGTAATAAAATGCCTTAGATTCATTTACTCGACAAATGCTTGAGTGCCCATAGCAGACAAATCCTCTACTCGTGGCTGAAGATGCAGTAATGAACAAGACAGAAACAGTCTACAATTTAGCAGAAGAGAGAGACTTTAACAATGAATTTCACATACACACATACACTAGAAATCATCTAATTTTAGCAGTGATGGGTGATTTAAAGGAGAAGTGTGAAAACATACCTGTATGAAAACAGCCTGTTACCCTGCAACAAAGGATTCTCACATCCTCCTGGCTAGGCCTAGCCACCTGAGGTAGGGGTCAGCCCTTCATTTTCTTGACCTGTCTCCTGGGAACTTCCAGGCCCACAACGCCGTTTTAGCCCTCCTGAGTTTGTAGGAGAAGTTAGTCTACAAACGGGGCAGTCCCTTATTGGGATATGGACCTGCAACAGGAGAAAGGCTTTCCGCAGGCGGTGAGCTCTGCAACCCATTACAGACATCATTATGAGGCAGTGGAGTGTGGGGAAACTGTTTTTAGACAAGGTTGGAAAATTTTGCATTCCTGTGCCAGGCAAGATTTCCTGTAGAGCCATGAGAAGCTCACTAATCATCTCTTTAGTTCCAAGCGATATTACTTCAGGGCAGTTCCTGTCAAGGCCCCATGCTTAAATAGCTCTTAGCCTGGGTTTATTCCATCAAATGCTTCATTTGCTTTGAAAAAAGCTCCGAGACTTAGCTGGTCCAGCAGCTTAAGAAGTTCAACTCACCCCATGCCTCGGAGGGCTCCTCTCTCTGCCCCCAATTGCTGCAACTAAGCTGAACTTATTTTCTGACCATTTTCTGCATATGATTCCATTTTATGTGGACCCTAAGTCAGACCTGACCAACACCAGCCACTGGAATATGCTTGTGCAGAATTCAGAATGACTTGTAAGATTTTTCAGTTGGTCGTTACTTGTCTTCTGAACTCAGAAAGCCATGTTTTCCCGGAGATCTTGCCCAGATCTCTCATTTCAATTTTTTCTCCAACATTTATATTCACTCGTTCACTCAGCAGATATTTAGTGAATGCCAACTGTGTGCCAGGCACTGCACTAAAGATGCAGTGGTAAAAACACAGAATCCCTCTCTTACAAACCTCATGTTATGGTAGAGTTAGCAAATCTCTGTGTGAAAAGTGCTGTTACAGCTAATACTTCCTGAATGCCTGTTTTATCCCAGGTGCTATACTAGACACTTTGAATCATAACATCATCCCATTAAATGTGCCGTAAAAACCCCGTGAGGTAGGTCGTATTGTGTCTATTTTATAGCTGGGAAAACAAGCTTACAGAGGTGAAGTGACTCAGCTAGTAAATGGCAGTGCCAGGATTCAAATCCAGGTTTTTATGACTACAAAGTCCATACTCTCAATGATTACCTGATTCTAAAATAATCCATGTGTATAGGGAGAGAAGAAAGAATGGGGTTATAAGCTTTTTAACTTATAGACTGTTTTTTCCGGAAGAAAATATTCTTAATCACCCTTACGTGAGTTTTTTTTTAATTTGTGTTTTCCTTCTAATTTCTTCATTTTCTTCAGTAAATATTCTATACCCTTATATCAGATAAAATGTAAGTAAAATACATAAGGAAATAAGAAAACTCATATATATCCCCAAAGAATTGGAGACAGATACTCGAACAAATTCATGGACACGCATGTTCATAGAAGCACTATGTATAATAGCCAGGAGGCAGAAACAGCCCAAATGTCCTTTAGAATTGACAGACACATTGTGATATATACATACGATGGAATTTTATTCGGCCATAAAAAGGAACAGTGTACTGATACATGCTCCAATGTGGGTGAACCTCAAAAATGTTATACTGAGCGAAGGAAGCCAGGTACAGAAAGTCCCATGTAAAAAATATTCATAATAGTTAAATGTACGGAGAGACAGAGAGTAGAGGTTGCTAGGGACCGGGGTGAGGGGAAATAGGGAGCAACTGGTTAATGGGTATGGGGTTTCATTTTGGGGTGATGGACATGTTTTGGAGCTGGGTAGAAGCGGTGGTTACATAATGTGAATGTCCTCAATGCCACCGAATTATTTCTTCACTTGAAAATGGCTCATTTCATGTTATGTGGATTTTGTCTGAATAAAACAAAAATAAGAAAACCCCAAATTGATAAAACAGACACACCGAGAAGCTTTTGTCCTGCTTTCCTCTGGTACCACTGGTTCTCTGAGGGCTATGCAGGTGGGCTTGACATCACCATGCTGAAACTGTGTTTACTTAGTGCTACTGCCCTAACCCGAGGCAGACCCCTGGCATGGCCACTGCCTGGCCAGTCACTTCATCTCTCGGAACTTCAGGGCGCTCCCTTGTCATGCAGGAGTAATCGTGTCTGCAGAGAGCAGCGTCACATGCTAGCGTGATAAGGTGATGCTCTCTAAGCCGTGGACTGGATCTGCATATTCTTTTCTAGTCTTTGTTTTTACATCAAGAACCACTAGGTAGGGATCGGAAATCCTCTCCAACTGCTTACCAGGCATGTGTGTTACAAGAACTAGAAAACAGGTGGTAGAATCTTTGTACTGTGTTTTTAGAGACCTTAACTTTTTGTTGCTGTTGATATTGTTGTTTTTTATTTGTGGGTGTTTTGGTCTTGTTTCTTTACTTCATAATAAAGTTTGTTTGGGTAGCTAGGAATGTTTGGGCCGGGGAGCTGGGACGGGAAACAGTGCTACCACAGGGAAGACAACAGCTCAGAGGAAGCCTTCCTGCTGGCGATGGGCATCTCTCTGTAACGATTCCCAGTGGGTATCAGGCCGACTATGACAATCTCAGCAAACTTCAGGCTGGGATGACAGGTAAATCCCAGGCAGACCTTGAGATGCTGACCTTGAAATGAGTGCCATTTAGGTGCTGATGACAGAGGGGTCTTGCATCAAGTCAGGGTCACCTTCTGTAGCCCGTCCCTCCCATGCTGCACAAACCTGCTACTTGTCTTGCTAAGAGAGAAATTTGGGGAACATTGGAGAACTCTTGAAAGACCACTTAAGAATCCAGCTAAACAGCTTTGGGTCCTTTAACCCAGGGTCAGTTGAAGCGGCCCCATTAACTCTTGTTTCAGGAAAACTAAGGTCTCCAGGAGACTTCTGTTAGGAAGTTGGGTTCAGCAGCTCAGATCTTTTGACGTGAGGTGGGCCTGGAGGGTCTTCTGTAACTTTCATTGGTATTTTCCTCAAAACTTTTTCTTCATCTAAAAAAATCTAGATTTGGGGTGCCTGGGTGGCTGAGTTGGTTAAGCATCTGACGCTTGATTTCGGCTCAGGTCATGATCTCTGGGTCGTGAGATGGAGCCCCATGTTGGGCGTGGAACCTCCTTGGGATTCTCTCTCTCTGTGCCCCTCCCTACCTCCCCCACCTCCACGCCCCCTCACCTCCGGCTAACGTTCGTGCTCATGCTCTCTCTAAAAAATAAAGATCTTTTAAAAATCTAGATTTAAAAATACTTTTGGAGCTCAGTGTATTTGTTGTAGAAAACCTAGAAAAAGCAATAAAACCAAAATTATATAGTCCCTGCTAACATGTACTCTTTTAGTCTTTTCTTATGCACATGTTTTTATATTTATATTTTACCAAAATGGAACCATATTGGGGCATTCTCTATTGTTAAAGAGCTCTTGTCTTTTCACAACATCACACACCTCTTTCTGTGTCATTAAATATTTTTAATGACATCATTTTTATTAGCCTTATTAAACATGTTCCATTGTAGGGGCATTTCTTAATTTTTTTAACCTATATCCTATGGTTGAAAAAGTTAGAATTATTCCAGTTTTTTGTTGTTATAAATAACACTGTGATGAAAATTGCTTTAAAGGGCCCAGGACAGACAGTACCTGGCCTCATGATGTTATCATAAACCTATCTGTGTATTTACAGTCCCTAGCAATAGGGCAGGAGAATGCACCATTCTGTTTCCCTTCACCAACAATAGGTATTGTCATTTTCTTAGGCATCGTCCATTTTAATTATTTTTTAAAGATTTTATTTGTTTATTTGAGAGAGAGAACACAAGTGGGGGTGGGGTGGGGCAGAGGGAGAGGGTATAGTACACTCCCTTCTGAGCAGGGAGCCCAAGGTGGGGCTGGATTCCAGGACCCTGGGATCAGGACCTGAGCCCCAGGCAGCCTCTTAACCAATTGAGCCACCCAGGCGTTCCAGTCATTGTCCATTTTAAAAGCAACAATGGCATGTTGTTATTTTAACTCCCATGTCTTTGATAACTAAGATTGAATTTTATTGGCCTTTAACAGCCATTATTTTTTCTCTAATGAATAGTCATTCTTTTCTTCCTCTATTCTACTACAGTTGGTGTATATATCTTTTCTTACTGATTTGAAATCTGCATTTAAAAAAACCAGTTTAACTTTTAATTTTGCTTATGACATGTGTTTTTATAACAAAGCAAACTTTTATTTTTATGAAATCAAATAAATCAGTCTTTTCTTTTATGATTTTTTACTTTGGTATCATGCTTAGAAAAGGCTTCCTTTCCCCAAGATGATGGAAGCCCGTTTTAGTTCCTTGAAGATATTATAAGTAAACACTTCCTTTCCAAAGTCTGGGTCAAATTGAGCAATATTTCCAGCCGTAGAGAGGGCAGGAAATTAATCTAGTGCCAGAGTCAACTGTTTCTCCACCACCTAGACTCAGAGTTATCTCCAAGTTGAATGACCCTTAGAGGATATATAATCCAACCTTCCAGCTGATACATGACTCTCTTCTTCCAAAAGTCTCATAAGTCCTGCATTAACCTTCTACATTAATGCTTTCTTTCTAATTAGAAAGCTTCTACATTAATGCTTTCTTTAGTAACATTACACAAGGCTAACCTGTTCTTCTCTTTGAGAAGTCCTGACTTTTGGATGGTCTTTCTCATGCTGAGCCAATTGGTCTTCATTCTCCCTCTCTCCGCTATGTCTACTCCTCCTTCTCAGAAAGTGGATAAAGGCTGTTCTTTGGACTTTGCGGTTATATCGGCCTGGGTTTCTCTTCTAGCACTCAGGAGCTATTATGCCCTTGAGTAAATTACTTAACCTATTTGAGCCCTGGTTTTATCGTGTATAAGATGGGGATTCAAAAATTCCTATTATTACACACTCTAATTTTGAGACAGACCGAGTTAAAAGAACATGATGCTTAGCAGCTGTGTGTGGTCATTTCAGACTTGACTATGACTTGAGGTTTTTTGGGTTTTTTTAGTTCAAAGCTTTGAAGGTGTGTATGCAGTATTTGAAGCAGTGACTTATAGCCTTATTTGTGATTAACAAAGAGAGCCAAATATGTCTAGATAAATTTGTAAGTACATTGAAAGGAAGCAAGAGTAAAAATCGGTGTCATAATATATTATTCCCAACAATCTGTTATGAAACTTGTTACACAGATGTGTTCTCATTTGTTCCTGTGTTGCTTTGAACTTTAGAATAAAATGATAAATGACCCCCAGGGGTCTTCTCTGTTCTTAGGTGGAGGACCTGGTGTGTGGACACCTAGACCTCAGGAATTTACTTCGAGGAATAGGGGAGATCATGCATGAGTGTGGTAGTGTGTTAGCAGTATGATATTGTTGCCCATGTAATCTCTTGCTCTGACTGAGCAGTTGCCATTCATTTCATTATTTTTCCTCCTAACCTGTTGTCCATGTTCCTCCCCCATAAAAGGGGGCCTCCTGGAGTGAGCACACTGCACTCCAGGGGGACTTGGACCATATAGGATGCATCAGGACCATCTCTGCCCTTGTTTTGCACTTTTTTTTCCACAACCAAAATTCTCAGCTTCTGGGTAGCATCATCTTATTGTTGACTTATGATGAACTTCTCGTTAACTAAACCTCCTGTGAGTTTCTCATAATTTTAGCCATTTACCTCTATCTCTCTTTTCTCATATTTGTGTAATTAATATCTTATATCCCACTACTCACTATACATTATTCCTATTATATTTCAACATGTTTGATTTATCATGTAAATAACATGATGCTGTCATTTAGTATACTCATGATCTCCCGACATTGTGTCCATATTAATTTTGCCCTCAGCTAGGACATTGGTGTGACTGTGGCTAGAAAGCATGTAGATAGAACTCCTGTCCTGATGATATCTTGTCTTGTTGCCACTATGGAGAACTGCCTCTTGTGCAAGTGTATATAGTTTCAATAATGTTTTTGAGGGTCCACAGGCCTATTTTAGCATCTTTCCATTTCTGTGAACTTTTTCAATGTAGTATTTGTATTTTGTCCCTATTTTGTCATTTGACAAGCATTTGTTGTGCTCTGTACTAGGCAGTGTGGTAGGTGCTGGGTACAGAAACAAATAATATGGGTCTGTCTTCAAGATGTTCACAGACTAGTGGGAAAACAGACTAAAAGAAGTAGGTGCACAAATAGAAGGAGTGGGAAAGTTGTGGATATGGCTTTATGAAAATGGTGACATTAGAGCTGGGTATTACAGATGCATAGGAATTTGCAGAGCAGGAAGCAGATCAATGACCCATCTGGCCATGCTTCAAATTCCCTCTCCTTAGACCATAAGAATGCCAAAATTGCATGCCCATTTTCTCTCATAGTTCCTGCCGTTCTTCTGCAAACAATATTTCTTTGTTCAGAGTTAGATTTCTATTATTGGCATTCTAAGATAAGCATTTGTCATCCATGAATGTTAAGAATAGAGAATATGCACCATCTTTCAGCTAGTGGACACTTCTAAGAAATAAATCGATCGTTGAATATCCTATATCACTCCTATGTCTTACCTCAGTACCAGTTTTGTGATCAGCAATAATTACAATAATATAATTGTGAACAATTATAGAGTACCTTCCATATGCCAGGCACCATGAATGGTGCCTTATGTAGATTATCTCTTTCTACCATTAACAAAGAAGAGGTTCAAGCTCAGAGACTTTGAGTAACTAGCCTAACATCACACAACTCATGAAGCAGCAAAACTGTGATTTTGAACATTGGTCCCTCTGTCTCCAAAGCCTGGCCATTTACATTTCCTCATTCTGGCCAGTTGGTCAGTATACCCACTCATTCTCCTCTCAGGTCTTTACCCATTGATACTCCTCAATAGTTGCCCTTTTATTAGTCTGCTAAGATTATAAATACCACAGACTGCATGGCTGAAACAACAAATTTATTTCCTCACAGTTCTGGGGGCTGGAAAGTTCAAGATCAAGGTCTGGCAGGGAACTGTTGCTAGTGAGGATTCTCTTCCTGGCTTGCAGGTGGCTGCCTTCTCACTGTGTCATCACATGGTGAGGAGTGGGTGGAGAGAGGGAAAAAGAGAGAGAGAGAGCTTCCTCTTCTTATAAGGCCACCAATCCTATCAGATAAAGGCCTCACCCTTATGAGCTCTTTAAACCTTAATTATGTTCTGAAAGCCCTATCTCCAAATCCAACCACACTGGGAGTTAGGGCTTCACCACTAAATTTTGGGGAGACACAATTCAGTCCATAACACCCTCCTTAAAACATTTCATACCTTTTCACTTCTCCACACTTTTGTTCAAGCAGTTCCCCCAGCCTAAGCTTCCTGCCTTTCAAAATCCTTCCAGTTCTTGAAAACCCAACTCAAATGTCACTTCCCATGAAGCCTTCTCTGGCTTCCAATCGTATTGAGTTGCCTCTTCTTCTCCATAATAATAATACTTCGTATTTTGATTTAGCCCCTGTTGTACCCAGACTGCATTATAGCCTTCTTGAAAGCAGATATGCTGCCTAATGTGCTCCCTACTGATCTGGTCCTAATTCTGTTGGTACTCTGTAAAGGTATGACTTGAGTGATTGATTAGTTCTAAGGAATGGTGGAGGCAATTCGGTGGGTTTAGGCTGTAGAAGAGAAGACTACAAGAAGCTCTGTTGAAAGTGATGCTTTACAGAAGAAAGAAAAGATAGTTCTGTGTTCCCTGAGAGGTTTGAATTGAGACTGCCAATTAAGTTTCAAAGAAGCAGATTTCATGCCAATGTAGGGAAGACCTTTTTAATTAAAAAAGCAGGCGTATAACACTCATTGGTGATCAAGAGGTAAACTGTTGCTCTACACACATTATTTCTACTCCCACCTAGTTTTATAAAATCTGTTACAGATGAGAAAATCAAAGTTCCAAAAGGCTAAAGACCTAGTGTGAATTCATGTAGTTCATTGATCTCCTCTGCCCATTCCTTCATGAAGAAGCACTCTTCTTCTCCTTAAAGGTATTGAAGCAGGCTGCGTGACCATTTTCCAGGAATCCTAGATCAGGAATACCCTGGGGGTGTTGGTATAGTTAATATTTCTGTTTTCTTCCATCTCTCAAATCCTGTGGCTCAGAAATTCTCAGTCCCTGACATTGGTTTAATGGGAATAGACCTATAAAACCTATCTTCTGTCTTTTTTTGGAAAGATAGATTATAAAACTCTTAATAAGATTATTACAAATTAGGACGCCTGGGTGGCTCAGTCGGTTAAGCGTCTGCCTTTGGCTCAGGTCATGATCCCAGGGTCCTGGGATCAAGGCCCACATCAGGCTCCCTGCTCCACAGGGAGTCTGCTTCTCCCTTTACCTGCCACCTCCCTGCTTGTGTGCACTCTCTCTCTGTCATATGAATAAATAAAAATCTTTTTTAAAAAAGATTATTACAAATTATCATTACAGTAAATGTGTTATTGGTCCCATTAATTTATATTGATGAAGCTGTTTGGAGAACACAGCTTTGGAAATATTTATAACTAATAAAATTGACTTGATCCTAGCCAAGAGGGGCTACAGTTTCAAATAAGAGCACTCTATCTGAGGAAAAAATAATATGCACAAGTTGTCACCTGACTCCAGGAGTCAGATGGATGAGGTACTTAGCCTTGCTATCCTGATTGCATTCCATACTGAAGGTGGGTCCCTGTAGACTAAGCCCTCCCAGGATCAGCTTCTGGGGCAGGCAGCCAATGTCCTGAAGCAGCTGCCATTTTTCTTGGGTGATTCATGTGTGAAAGTGTCTCCTCCTTAAGAATCTGGGTCATCTTGTTCTTCTTCCCAGAGCCAGGCTCTTATCGGACCAGAAGCGTCTGCTCATACAAATGCATCCAAGTTGGAGAGTTTATGAATGATAACGATAGCTGTTCACTCCAAATACATAACTCTTTTGGTCTACGACATCTCATATTTGGCTATACTGCTATTTGTATTCAACAGAATTGGGCCTTAGAATCCTGAAGCTGGTGTACATTTTGGTGTAACTTTAGAGACTCTTCAAAAATGATCATTATCTCTCTCTTTTCCATTCAAATAGTTTATTTAACTCAGTATTTCACTTTCCTATTGTGAAGTCATAGCGTTGAATTTGAGCAACGCCTTTGTTCCTGTGTGTGCATGTGTTTTAAATAACATCTCTGCATGAGCTATGAAACTCTTTGTACTCTGTACCACCGCTACCCTCAACCCCTGGTCAGAGGGGAGGTGACAACATAGAATGAGCTTCCATGAATAGCCAAAAGCAGCTCAGTGTTGTTGTTGTTGTTGTTAGAGTTCTTCTTTGCACCTGCTTTGTTTTCCTAGGAAAACAAAGATATCCTCCTCTTCTTCCATTTTTATTATACAAAATACATTGTTCCTGGTTGGAGGTGGAGAGAGGGAGGGAATGATATTTTTGAGTGTCTTACAATGTAGAAACGCCATCAAAACATTTGAATATGAAGTTGACACTACTTTGGGATCATTTAATCCCATCAGTCTCCAGACATCCCGTCAGTTTAACAGACATGACTCAGACAGGAGAATGAGTCACTTAATATCAAACAGTACTTTTGCGGTAGAGGTGAGACCAGACCCCATTCCCCTGTTGTCATTGCATAGCCTTAAAATATCACAGCTTTTAAGAAGTCTTCCAGAATTGTAATGGAGACCAGACTGCGTGATCTGCCCCATCAGGGCTTGAGGATGCTACCAGGGCGGTGTGCTTTTTGTTCCTTAATCACAGTCCTGTCGTAGACCTCAAGGATCTGGAACTCACAAAATGAAATCCTCAACTGACTACCATTGTTTTCTACACTCACCTTTCAAAGGCGAAGATGGGAAAGGATAAGACAATAAATAAGGGATTTATTTGAAAAAGCAATATCCTACATGATTCCACTTATGTACCTCGAATAGTCAAATTGGTAGAGACAGAAAGGAGGAAAGGTGGTTGCCAGGGGTTGAGAAGAGAGGATGGAGAGTTGTTGTTTAATGGGTACTGAGTCTTAGTCTGGGAGTATGAAAAAAGTTCTGTGGGTGGATAGTGGTGATGATTGCACATAATGTGAATGTACTTAATGCCATGAACTGTACACTTAAAAATAGTTAAAATGGTAAATTTTGTATTGTGTGTATTTTACCACACACACACACACACACACACAGCAGCGTTCTTGATGAGATCTTGAATCTCCACACCCTTGTCTGTATGCATCCTCAGAAACAGGCTGTTAGTATGTCCTAAAGAGCACTGATAACAAACATATACTGTCTTTTACTTGCCTTGCATTGTTTGTTTTCAAAGTAATGTCACACCCATGATTGCGTTTGGTAGTCGTCAACACTCTCATGAGAAAAGCATGACAGGAATCCTTCCTTATTTTGCAAATGAGTAAACTGAGGCAGAGTTCCACAGCTGACAGATCAAAAAGTTTGTACTAGAACCCAGGGCTTCCTAGAACCATGCACGATCCAGGGTAAGAAGTTTTGAATTGAAACTTAATATATTATACTTAGTTATCCTAGAAAGTGGATTCATACATTTTAGAAAGATTTTCAAAGACTTTGAACACTGAAGTAGTTTGGAGGAGGTTTTGAAAATGAAAATCAAGTAAACTTGAGA
Source organism: Ursus maritimus (assembly GCF_017311325.1). Classification (NCBI taxonomy): domain Eukaryota; kingdom Metazoa; phylum Chordata; class Mammalia; order Carnivora; family Ursidae; genus Ursus; species Ursus maritimus. The sequence goes on along the minus strand of NW_024423564.1, from coordinate 52,004,967 downwards.
CAATTCATGGTCTAAACATTCTGCTTGACTGAGGTTTTACTATCCAGCAATAATACTGACAAACACTCTACAGGACTTTACACTGTGCCACGTGCTGTTCTAAGTTCCTTAACTATACTAACTCACTTAACAAAGTATATTATTTATAATTCAGAACAAAATTTATCAGGACTGTCATGTGCTAAACACCCTCTAAAGTGCTTTGTATCCTTGACTCATGTCATCCACATACCAGTCTGAGGTAGCAGGTATCCCTGGAGCTTAGAGATGTTAAATAACTTGCCAGAGGACACTTGATAGCTGGTGACACAGCCAGGACCCAAACCCAGGTCTGCCTGCCTCTTTCCCACTCAAACAGATGGGGCAGTGTGGGCCTTTCTAATCACTGCCATCTCTAAATATTAATTATGTCATTCAGGCGGCTGGGGCAATAGCCAAGTATGGATGCTGGTTGGCTCATAGTTTGCTTCTTGAGGGACTTCTAAGTTTCACCCTGAAATTCTGGCTGGAAATTTGATTCAGTTGCTGAAAGCGGAAGAAATACAGCTTTCATGTTCATCCGCAATTTGCTTTTCCATTTTCTTTTATTATCCTGAGACTTACTGTAAATCACACTTTCCCATCAGTCCTGGGGGTTCTGATTATGTTCGTGGGGTCCAGCTAAGAGCAGGGGCAGTAAATTACTGCCACTTTGTTTGAAAATTTTTTTAGCCACAGTACATTAGCTGCTTTTGTTTTCTTTTCCACTGGTAGTGTGCACATTTTTATTTCAGAATTGGTGTTTCTTGAATGTCTCATTTGTGAATAATGTAGCTTGCAAAATGGAATGATTGGAGAAAAAGTATGCAAGAGAGTATCCTTTGGCATCTGTAAGATTTTTAAAGCATTTATAGCTAAAACGAGTTATTGAATTCTGCCTCTGTTTCTCTCTCTTACACACACACGTGCACGCGTGCGCACGCACTCATTCTCTTCATTTTCCTGTTCACTTCATACTCTTCTTCTTCACTTCCCAAAGATCAATTGCATATGGTAATGACCCGTACAACAACTAATATCAGGTAACTACTAAGAAATGCCTTCTTCCAGGGTTCTCTAAGTGTTTTTGTTTATTTGAAAGATTGATAGATCAGAGGGTCAGGGGACACGTTTTATTGTAAGTTTCTGTTCCAAATTTCCTGAAATTTTTCGAAAAAAAAAAGAAAGAAAGAAAGAAAGAAAGAAAGAAAGAAAAAGAATACATTTTAAAAGGCAAAAATAGGGATAATAAGAACCAGACCCTACAGTGATTATCAAAATGTCAAAACTAACTACTTTTTCTTTACCCAATAGCATAAATCTTGAGGCACTTACCTTTCAGTAAAATCTCCTTAATGGCTTGACTTGATTCTCTTGCTGGGCCATCTACAAAGAGAGTGGCTTCTAAAGTGATACCCAAATCCTCGATGGCTTTCAATAATTAGTATGGGAGTTCAGTGGAGACATTTGTTTATGTTTTTAAAATCCTATCTTTTGATACAGTAGCAAGAAAGAAGGCTCTCTGGCATGCCCTGGCAGCCTAGAGTTAGGTTTCTCCATGAGCATTGTCGTAATGTGCAGAGGACCATCCTAAGGATGCTAAAAAGCTATGATAATGGTTTTAGGACCTGGTTGAGTGTGAAAATTAACTCTTTACCCTGAAATTTGTCAGAGCTTCTAGAGTGGCTTTGGAAAGGATTTTAGTGTGCATGAAGATGGAGCTTATGTTAGAAAATTTTCGTTCTTATCACTAATCCATACAATGGTCATTTCATTTTCTTGGACTTTATAGTAAACACCTTTGAGGGAGGCTGCCTACTTTACAAGAACGCCCTGTTGTCTGGTAACTGCTCCCATGACCCTTGGTGATGGGCCTTCAGCAGCTATGTTTGTGTTATATGACTCTGCCCCTCTGCGGTGAGTTGATTGGACCAGGGGAAGGACACTTGACCCAGGTTGGGCCAGTCAGAGTCACTTTCCCGGGAACTTGGAATTGTGACTCAGAGACAGCCAATGTTTGAAGTTGCTGGTGATGCCATGAGATTAACTTGAGGTAGATAATATGAGATCGATCATCCTCTGTTGTGTGTATAGAAAAGCAAAGAAAACTGGTTTGCAAAGGTGGAGATTTAAGCAGATTCATGAAAAAGCCAAAGATAGACGGTGGAGGGAGGGTCTTGACCTAGTTCCCAGAAGCTTTCCAGTCTTGGTTCCTGTTCCTCTTGAGGCCTGGCTGGACCCCTTGCCAGAGTCCCAGGTCGAAGTTCTCATCCACCTCATCCGCTCCTCCTCACCCTCTTACGCCAGCTTGAATTAGCTTCTGTTACATTCAGTCAGAGTCTTAACAAAGACAGGTTGACCCTCTCTCCAGTATGTACTTATTTGATTACAGAAATGACCAAGTAAACAAATAAGTGAATGTTCATACTTACTCTTTGGTGCCCTAGAAGGTTTGACCTGGGAACTAACCTCAGAGATATCTTAGTCCTGTCCTCTCATCAGACAGATGAGGAAATCAAAGACTGTAGATGAGAAGTGATTTACCCAGGTTCACACACAACCAGGACTTGATCCCTGGCCTTCTGGTTCTCAGGCCAGCCAGTGCTCTTTCCAGGTTGTCTCCCTAGTGACATCCATATCTGTCTGACTGTCCATCCATCCATCCATCCATCCATCCATCCAACCAACCAACCAACCAATAAACGTATGGTGAACAAGCTCCTGATACATGACAGGTCCTGGAATACATGCTTTCTATGTTCAGCGAACTGACTATGTGGTAGGATATAAATTCTTTAGGCATATTTTCACTTCATTCATTCATTTCCCACCTTAAAGGGCAATTTCCTACCTTTGCCATCCCCTCATCAGAGCAAGTTCATTTAGAACTCTCCCAGAATGTATTCCCATCACATATTCTCTGTGCCTCTCTTATGGCAGTCTTTCCTAATATCGGTGATGATCTGTTTTCGTAGCCTATTTCCTTTGGCAACCCCTTGAAGGCAGGGACTGTGTGTGAATCAATACCTTCACTTCCTAGTACAGAACCTGTCACAAGATACATCTTCAATAAATGTCTGCTATTCTGGAGAATTTATTTCATTCCTTAGTGTCTCAGATGGGGACTGTGTATCAGTAATCTATCGCTAGTAACAAACCACTCCATACTTCATGGCTTCAAGCAACGATCATTTATTATTACTGCTCATGGTTCTGGGAATTGACTGGGCTCAGCCAGATGGTTCTTGTTCAGGGTCTGTCATATGGTTGCAGTCAGATGGTGGCTGGGGCTGAGGTTATCTTGAAGGCTTTCTCATTCACATGTCTGGTAGACATCTGGGCTGAAAGTTTGCAAACAGGGCTGGAACAGCTGGAGCTTTATGAGAATCTCTCTCTCTCTCTCTCTTTCCACATGGTGACCTCGGTATAACTGGACTCATTACATGGTGGCTAGAGGCTCCCATAGAGACTGCCCCAAGAGAAACTACCAGAAGCTACATAGCCTTGCCTAACCTGCCCTCAGAACTCACCTCACATATGTCACTTCTGCAACATTCTGTTCCTTGAGAGAGTCACAGAGGCCCTGCTAAATGTAAGGAAAGGGGGCAGAGACTCCATCGTTTGAAGAGAGATGTGTTCGAGAATTTACAGACATGTTTCTACATCTCTGCTTTATACTTCCTCACATAAGGGGGATACGAAAGGAAATGAATGCTTTATCTCTGGCCCCATGGAGCTTACATTTGAGTTGGGAGCCACGGTTTTCAGGCAACTGCTAGTTTCTGGCCCCACTGACAGTACATCTTTTCCAATGACTTTGCCACTCCTGGCCACAATCAATCACAGTGTCTGATAGCCATGTACTTGTGGCCAAGGAGTTGGTATGGGCAAGCAGGTAGGGTCAGGGTCTCATTTGATCATAAAATTCTCAAGTGCTGGGTTTTGTGGTGGGCCGTCTGGAGGAATAGACAGAAGACTCGCATTTGGGCCCTGGCAAGAAAGAGAGACGTTTCTAAAAGTGTAACTTAAGGAAATAATACAAAAGGGAAAAAATATTTAAGCATAAAGATATATACCGAAGCATTATTTTTAAGAGTAAAGAAATAGGAGGGAGAACTAAGTTTTCCCCAATTGGGGAAATCCTTTCACTGTGATCTCTGATGGAAATCCATGATCAGAGATCTGCGGCTGCTTTTCCTTGGATTTCTGAGATCAGACCTACTGGGGGAGGAAAAACTAGGGATACAAAATCAGAACCCCTCTGGCCCCTCCTCTCCATCACACTCTTCACCAGCTCTCTCAGCCCTGGCCTTCTGGATCAGCTCACACTTCCTGAAGCCCAGGTCCGGGCACATGTTTCTTGGCTTAGTATTGTATAAAAACTGCCCATTGCTGGCCAGGTGAGGTACAAAATCCTTTGTTACTGTCTGAGGTCTTTCCTCATTCTTGGCCCAGCCTTTCTTTCTGGTCTTCTTGCCTACTACTTGTTCATCCATAACCTTCCCAGAAGGCAAATGGGGATGATTTATTCTGTGTTGCTCCCACTCACTCTAGACACCATGCCTTTGAGCTTTTCCTCAAGCCATTCCTATACGCACAGAATGCCATCTCCCCCACTTCTACTTCCTGAAAGCAGAGACCCCCACCCCCACCCCCACCATAGCCAAGCTGGGGAGGTACAGGGGAGGGGCTGGGAGCTTCCCAAGAGCACATTCTCCTGAAATGATGTCTTTTAAACAAATGTTAACGGTATTACGTTAACATGATGGTTATTAAGACTGCGATGGAAAGATGCTTCAGGGCTCCTCAAGGCGGCTGGATATATGTGCTGCTATTGTTCATTGTCACAATGATTAGGGGATGCAGTGGACATTTATTGGGAAGAAGCCTGGGATGTTACACGCTTCCTGCCTCCATCAATCGTGCCCCACTGAGGAACACAGTGAAGAGAGGAAGATGGGGAGGCCGGCCTGTGTCAACAGAGGCACATGGGTCCTGTCGGGATGGTCCTCAAGATGGCACCTTGTGCGTCCCCACTTTCCCCAACAGCTGCCCAGCTCCTGCTCTCTGCCCTTACTCCCCCTGGCTCTCCCAGGCTCGCTCTCTCTGATCTGAGAACCTAGCTCCCAACCTCTGCTCTCCACCAAGGCCCAGCTCAAGAATGGCCCCCCATTACTGTCAAGCCTTCCCTGATTTCTATAGGTGAACATGCTCACCCATTCCTAAATAGAAAATAGCATTTTTTTCCCTTGCATCTCCCCTTTTTCTGATTATTTTTATTGGTTTCTTTTCCATCAATATTTTGTGAAGAGAGATGGGACAGGTACCTCCCCAATGCCTCCACAGGTATTTAAAGTATTTGCTCACTTTTCTTCTGTTTCCTCCTCATTTCTTCCTTTCCCCCCAAGAGCCTGCAGATTCCAGGAAGAGGACAGGGAAGTTTGGGGTTTCTCTGCCCCTCCACTGTGCTCTGGGTCTTGCCCACTAGGCCTGATTAAAGGACAGGGGACAGACTGGCCCGTCTGCCCTCAAGGCATGGCAGCCTTGGCCTGCCCACGTTGGTCTCACCGCCTTCCCCCTCAATCTCCTTCAACCTTCAACATCTTGACCACACACGTAGCTTTACTCTCACTCTTACCTGTACTTTCAAATTAGATCCTGGGATATCTCCTCCTCCTCCCTTCAAGATCTTCAGCAGCTCCTGACAGACAGTCGTCATACCACCTCCTCTTTAAACATCCTACCGATTGCTACGTGTCACCTCTGGCCCAGAAAGCTGGTTCGGTTCCCCTTTTCTAGGGTCCTCTATCACCCTGAACATACTCAGCTCACACTCCAGTATGACTGTTTCTTTACCTGTCTGATTCCATCACCAGGATGAGAGATCTTTGAACATGTCAAGCCATTTGTTCATTTGTTCGTCATTTTTCACATCTGTTCCTAGCAAACCCGTGCAGAGTTTAAGGTGCCATACCCAGGGAAAAGGGCATGCGGAGATCCCCAGTGTTCCCTGCCTCATCTGCTTCTTTGACTCTTGCCTCTTACTACTGAGAAAATAGCACCCACTTCCTTTCTCATCTCCAGATTGCTTAATATTTTTCTGTTTTGTTGAAAAGGCAGTGGAGCAAAGACTGTCTAATTTTTGAGGAATTTGGTTCAAAATTTGAGAGCAAAATCGCCCCATTCCTAACAACATTCAGGTGACAGGGTCGTCTCCAGTGCACTGCCCTGCTCACAGCAGATCTGAGATGTGGCCAAGTCAGCAGATTCTTTCAAAATTTGAAATACAAACTTTGCACAATGAGTGGAGAAGAGGGGAAAGAATGGTTTTTGTGCCCTTTCGTGTCCCCTGACGTTTATATTCTGGGAAAACCTGAAACTGGAATGTTGGCCTCAGTGGAGTCGCGTTGGAATGCTGACTGGCACACAAAGGGATTTGGGATCTGTTCAATCAAGATGTGACTAGAAAACTGAGCTGGGATAACTGTGTGGTTCCTATAGGGACAGAAATTCCTTGGCCAGAATGGCAAGCTTTTATTTTGAAAGCCACCTGGGCATCCCTTAGAGCCATCAAATGCTCGAGAATTTATTGTGACCTGACAAGCCGCTGCCTTGCAGAGTCAGGCCAGGGTAGTAAAAACACACGATGACTACGTCCTTGAAGGCCCTAAATATGGCTCAGTTCCTCCCCGAAAAGGGCTCCCCAAAGGGCTGAAGGCGAACTGTGGCCTTTGCATGACACAGAAGCATCTATAGGCTTCTGTAGCGAGGAGCACACGTCGTGCCGATGCTGAGGCATCGTTCGTATTCACGGTATTGAAATCGCAGAGATGACTTACGAAGTGCTCTGTTTGCGTTGGCCCACAGCCCAAAACAGAGACTTATCTCAGGCTTGGCCTTCTAGATACTATCGCTGCTAATTTAAAAGTTCATTATGCAAGCCCACTCATCCTGTCCTGCTACAGTTAAGGTCTGTCAGCATTTTACAAAGGCTCATAACCCACCCATACAGGGGCAAGAATGCAGTTTTCGGGTTGCAGTATGGCATGCAGGGCCCAAGCCTGAGAGTCAAAAGCTTTACCTCTTTTGTTGTTTTCAAGTTAGAACTTTTCTAAGTTCTAGTGAAACAAGGTAATCACTGATGGTTTTGCTGGTATTGTTTGGTTTGGTTTTGCAGGGCTGGGGAAAAGCTGCTGGGGATGGCTGGGAATTAGACGTACCTTATATCTCAAGAATTCTTAGGCCCGAGAATTTACTTATCACCCTAGCATTCAGCTGAAGATGGGGATATAGTTAAAATAATCGCTACTTCATAGTTAGGATTGATGAAGACCAGGAGGGTCAGAAACAGGATTGGGAATATTTCTCTAAAATGGAAGGACCAGTTCTCAAACCAGAACCTTGTGTCCTTGTGAATGTCAGCAGGATGGGATTGATTGTATCCAAGTCAAGTTACTGTCTGATGGTTAAGTGTGCTTCTGCTCATCATTTTAAAGTATTCTTATTATTTCTAAACTTAAACGACACATACACATGACAAATATGAATAAAATGATAACCCCCAGATAATAAATAATAATAACCCCCACATAATAAAAATGGTTGAAAATTGTAGTAAAATAAATTGGATACTTAAATAAGTCACAGAAGTCCAAAAAAGTTTAAAACTAGAAAAGAAGTCACTAGAGTAACCTTGTTGGCAGTTGCCAGTGATCCCATTAGACGCCCGGCTCCTGGAGAAAAAGTAAGAGTACATAGAGATCATGGCATCTTTGGTGTGACAAGGAGGTGTTATCCAGATGGATTCAGGTGAGTTGATAGTGGAAGAAGTTCTTAATGACAGGGGGGTATAAAACAGCAGGTTGAGAGGGGACAAGCTGGGAGTGGAGGCGGGGAAGGTGTCAGATAGAACTGGATTCAGTCCCAGCCATGCTGGGCCTAGCTATGCTGACACCTCTGTTAGCCTTGGTTAAAATTGGCTAACAAAAACCTATATATACCACGGGGTTCTGGAAAGAATAAAATGCAATAACAGGTAGAAAGTGCCTGATAGAATCAGTGCTCAACACGTTTGTTCCTTTTTCCTTCCACCTTTGTTAATTATAGCTGGGGCAGAAAGCGATCGAAATGCTGGAGGCCAGCCATTCTCATCCCATGGAGATCTTAGCTACTTAAGAGGAAAAAGTAGTTTCCCTGAGCTTTTAAGAGGCCATTTAAATACAATTGGCCTACTTGTAAAAAACGACCTATTCATTAAATCGAGCGTCTAGGTAGCAAAGTTTTCTTAAACTCCTTTGAGTTGCTGTGTATTTACTGTGCTTCCTAAAGAAAGGCCGATAAGGGTGGCTGCTTGTCCCCATTAGTCCAGATTTACAGGGGTTTTTGCTCTAAAAACATTTGCAGAACCATTTCTTATATATATGCGTTTGCTCCCCAAAAAGAGCCACACATTTGGCTCTTTGTTGTCTTTGATCCAGGGATACTCTTCCAACCCCTCTTGTTACCCAGAGGTCATTACCCCAAGCTCAGCTTGATGCCTAAGTACTTGAGCTCTCAGGAAATTGTAAGTGGTAGGCCCAGCCCCAGCCCCGCACAGCTCTTCCTTTCTTTTGACTTTTACCATCACATCTCCTGCTCTGTGGTATCTTTGCTTGGCCAAGGAATATTTATCTTCGTGGAGGTGTCTCTGTACCTTAATGTCTCTGCCTTGGTTTCTTCTGAATGATAGGGATTGTAGTGGAGAATCCTGGAGATTTTTGAGCAGTAAAAACTGGGCTTAGCAGGAAGCCAGGCAAGACTCAGTGGCCAGAAAGTAAGGGTTATAATCATCGCAACCACGTGTTTTCCTGTCTATCGCTCCAGAGAATCTTTTGGGGGAGCGCCTAAAAAAACGCTGATACTTGGACTCTACACAGGATCAATTACATTAGAATCTGCAGGGGTGAGACCTAGGCATCAGTGTTGGTTTTGTTTGTTATTCCGCAAGTGATAGTGATGTTCATGAGGGTTGAGACTCTCTGGCTCTAGCTAATTATAGCTCCCGAAATTGATGATCTCATGTGACCCCCATGACAACATTTGTGGCTAAGTACAATTATTGGCCCCATTGTACAGTTGAGTAAACTGAGGCTTGGAGATGTTAAGTACCGGCAGGTGAGAGGTGGGACTCGGATATTTAGCCAAAGCATCCAACTCCAGATCCGTGTTCTTAATTACCGCGCCTCAGCCCATTATTATAAATAGTGCCTCCAGTGGGAGCTAAGCTCCAGCGAGTGGGGTCATCCAGTGGTCTCGAGCCCTCTCCATACCTTCAACGTACCGACCTCCTGCTCCCCGTGCATTCGAGACTTCCCAGCAGCCCCACGTCAGATAACGAACTGCGGTTATTCAGAAGTCCCCTGCTATTTCCACTGACTTTTATTAAATGCAGCTTGTGGCTCCAACTCAAGAATGTGCAAGCCGATTTAGATTATGTTTTGCATTGAGTTTATTAAGATAAAAAATATTTCCCGAGATAGTGAGTCAGAAGTATTTATGGTGAAGTGTGCTGAAAGTGAATGCAGGTTGATAGCGTGAACAGAATGTTCTCTCAAAGTCAAATGCGATGACCTAACTGTGTTTGGCAGCCTTCCTTTATGTTTAGCTAAGCATTTTATTTCATGTCAGGAGCCTCCTCCCTCTTCTGAGAAGGATCGGTCCTGTAGGAGACTAGGATTTTGGCATGTGCCTCTTTGATACCAAGACGGAGGCCCTGAAGCCTAATGGTGACTGGCTCCCCGGCTGACTGGCTGGGTTGCCATGGCAAAGGACCATTAAACTCTTTATATCTCAGTTTCCCTCACCTGTCAAAATGAGAATATAACTCTTGGCCCCACCTCCCTCCCTGAGGAGAGTGGGAGGGCACTTTGAAAATTAAGCAATAAATGTTGGGAAGGATTTGTGGATGTGACGTCTTGTCAAATGGGTAAGTAATAAATGGGGTGTCTCCGAAGCTCATTTGCCCTAAATACACTTGAGCCTTCCATTTACTTAATCAACTAGCCTTTATTAAATGCCTACGAAGTTCAAAATAACACATGGAGTGCTAAGGGGAATACAAAAAGGAAAAAAGGAGGAAATAGGGCCTCAATTCCCAGAAAGCTCATAAACTAACTTCTTTTTTCTCGCAGTTCACTTTTTAGGTTGATTAAGCGTCAGTATGAACGATGCCTGTACTGTATTTAAAAAGCTCATTCTCAGTGGTGACTTCCAGTTACGTCATACGTAACTAGGAGTGATTTCGTTGTTCTCGGTACCGGTGGTATTGTCACATGCTGGACGGACTCATAAAAAGGGCAAGAATATTCTGGAGTCCTAGTTCGGGGGCGTGGGGGACAATGAAAGACCACAGTCTGGATTCATCACGAATGGTACCTTGGCTAATAGTATGGTCTCCTGTGTCCAAAGGTCTGGGTCTGAGTCCTGGCTCTTCCACTTTGTAGCTGTGTGACTTTGGGCAAATACTTAACCTCTCTGTGTCTCATTTCCTTATCTCTAAAATGAGAGTAATAAGAGGGTCTAACTCATGGGATTGTTTTCAAGATTAATAAGTTAATGTGTACGAGGTACTTAGGATACTATCTGGCACCATATAAATGCTCAAAAAGTACTAGCTATAAGCACCACTTTCTATGGGTCATGGAGGAAATGGTGGCACTAAAAGATTACTAGTATTTCATTTCCCTATATTATAAAAAATATCGAGTCCTTTTTTATTCAAAGTCCCAAAATTTGCCCGGATCTATCACAGTCACTTAGAGTTGCCCCCAAATCCCAGGCTGCTTATTCAGAAATGGGAAACAGGCCATCCAGGCCTTTCTCTGGCTTATGGTGCACAGGGCCCAAGCTAAACTATTTCGTTCTGAGAGCTTTACACCAGTCCAGGGCCCAGAGGGGTGGTAAAGGGCACCTGTGGGGTGTGACAAAAAGAGCACTGAGCTCGGAGTCCAAATCCTGGCTTTGCCTTTTGTTGGCTGGGATAGTCTTTAAGTCCTCCAAACTGCGGTTTACCCATCCTGATTATACAAAAGCAATGGTTAGGTAACACTGCTGGGGCCCTAGCCTAAATCAAGACAATGGGTAGCAAACTATATCAAACTCTGCTAGAAGTCCTTGTCATCTCCACCAGCATGCACTTGTGGTTTAAAAAAAAAAAAAAGAAAAAAAGCCAGTTGTACTTAAGAATGTCTTTGATGAAGCAGTGAAAGATATTTACTTAATTAAATCTTGACCCACGAGTACACGTCTTTAATATCCCATACGGCAAAATGGGAAATACGCAGGAGTGCTGGCTGCTGAAGTCCTAGAGTTGTCACAAAGAAAAGCATTTGCATTGTGACGTGAACTAGCCCCTTTTTTACTTGAAAAAAACAATAGACTGAGAAAGACAAATACCATATGACTTCACTCATACGTGGACTCTAATAAAACAAATGAATAAAGAAAGAAAAAGCAGAATCAGACCTATAAATACAGGGAACAAACTGTTGGTTGCCAGGGGGTGGGGTACAAAATGGGTGGAGGGAAGAGAGAGATACAGGCTTCCAGGTAGGGAAGGAATAAGTCACAAGAAGAAACGGTACAGCAGAGGGAACATCGTCAGTGGTATTGTAATCGTGTTGTGTGGTAACAGACAGTACCTGGACTTGTGAGCACAGCATAACCTATAGAGAAGTTGAATCACTATGTTGTACACCTGAAACTTGTTTAACAGTGTGTTTCAACTGTACTAAACAGAAAGGAAGGAAGGAAGGAAGGAAGGAAGGAAGGAAGGAAGGAAGGAAGAAAGAAAGAAAGAAAGAAAGAAAGAAAGAAAGAAAGAAAGAAAGAAAGAAAAGAATGATTGACTGTCAAACTATGGTTAGTTATTTTTGAATATTCTTGGAAATGAACAAAATGAGTCTGCTACTTCAAATAAACAGGAGACGGTATTAGCCAATAATAAAATTTGAGCTTCTAAGCAAAAATTAAAATTTTATAAACTTTTAGCCACCACCATGAGCTTGACAGATTTCCAGTCTTTTGAGAAGAGAGAAAGAGAGAACAAGAGCAGAGGGGCAGGGCTAGGGGGCCAGGAGAAGCCCAGAGGGAGAGGGAGAAGCAGACTCCCTGCTGAGGAAGGAGTCAGACATGGGGCTTGATCCCAGGACCCTGGGATTGTAACCTAAGCAGAAGGCAGACGCTTAACCAACTAAGCCACCCAGGCACCCCAATAGCTTTCTAGTCTTTACTGATGAGATTGGTGGTGATATTAACAAAAACTATTTTTCTCTATTATGTAATTAAATGTGTTCACATTTGGAAGATTTACATAACTCATTGGAACAATGTTTTCTAAATGGACAACGCATGGTGTTACAAGACTGTAGGTGGGTGAAAGATCTTTAAATCCAAGATAAACCAAGCCATTTTAATGTAACAGATTATGAAAATTTCACTGATAAGGCTTCAGATTCACATCATGACTAACCCTTAAGAAATTACCGCTTATCAAATTTTAGTATAGTATCACAGAAGAATATTCTAAATTATCTGAAGAGGCTATTAAAATATCCCTCCCTTTTCCAGCTGTGTAAAGGCACATTTTTTTCCATATCCTTTAACCAAAACAACATATCTCAACAGATTGAATGCAGAAAGAGGAGAATCCAGCTGACTGCTCTTAAGCCAAATAGATTTACAACAATATGAAACAATGCCATCCTTTTCACTATTTTTGTGTATATATAAAATATGGTTATTTTTCTTTGAAATATATTATTAATATTAACAAGTAAAGACATTACTTTTTTATTTTTCAATAAATTAGTACACAAATGCTTTTAAATTTTCTCTTTGGGGTCCTCAATATTTTAAAGATTTTTTTAAAAATTTTATTTGTCAGAGAGAGAACACAAGTGAGGGTAGCGGCAGGCAAAGGGAGAAGCAGACTCCCCGCTGAGCAAGGAGCCTGATGCGGGGCTTGATCTCAGGACCCTGGAATCATGACCTGAGCTGAAGGCAGACACTTAACCAACTGAGCAACCCAGGCATCCGGTCCTCTATATTTTAGAGTCTTAGGGGTCTTGAAACCAGAGAGTTTGAAAACTTCTATACTGGAATGAAAAATTAGAACATCTAATTTTTTTTAAAGACTATTTTTTTAGAGCACTTTTAGGTTCACAGCAAAATGTAAGATACAGAGATTTTCTATATACCCCCTGTTGCCTCACATGCACAGCCTCCCCCATTATCAGTATCCCACACGAGAGTGGTGTGTCTTACGATTGATGAACACATCAAAATCACCCAAAGTCCATAGCTTACAGTACAGTTCACTCTTGGTGTTGCACATTCTGTTGGTTTAGCCAAATGTGTAATGACATGTGTCCACCATTTAGAGTGCCCTAACAATATTCTGTGTTCCCCTATTCATTCATCCCCTTCTCGCCCCCCCAACCCTTGGCAACCACTGATCTTTTTACTGTCTCCATAGTTTTACCTTTTCCAAAGTGTCATATAGTTGAAATTATACAGTATGTAGCTTTTTCAGTTTGGCTTTTTTCACTTAATAAAATGAAGTTAAGTGTCCCTCATGTCTTTTCATGGCTTGAAAGCTCATTTTCTTTTAGTGCTGAATAATATTCCGGTGCCTAGATGTACTACACTTTATCCACCTACTGAGAGACATCTCGGTTTCCTCAAGGCTCTGTCAGTTAGGAATAAATCTACAAACATCCGTATGCAGGGTTTTGTGTGAACATAAGTTTTCAGCTCCTTTGGGTTAATACCAAGGAGTGAGATTACTGGATCATATGGTAAGAATATGTTTAGTTTTGTGAGAAGCTGCCAAACTGTCTTCCAAAGTGACTGTACCATTTTGCCTTCCCACCAGCAATGAATGAGATTTCCTATTGCTCCGTTTTCTCACCGGCATTTGGTGTTGTCAGTGTTCTGGATTTTGGTCATTCTCATAAGTATATAGCAGTATCTTGTTGTTTTAATTTGCATTTATCTGACGTGGAGTATTTTTTCATATGCTTATTTGCCATTTTTGTATCTTTGATGAGGTATCTGTTAAGGTCTTGGACTGTTTTTTAATCAGGTTTTTGTTTTCTCGTTGAATTTTAAGAGTTCTTTGTATATTTTGGACAACATTCCTTTATCAGATGTTTCTTTCGCAAATATTTTCTCCCAGTTCGTGGCTTGTCTTCTCATTCTCTTGACATTGTCTTCGGCAGAGCAGAAGTTTTTTTTAACTTTAATGAATTTCAGCTTGTCAATTACTCCTTTCAAGGATCGTGTCTTCCCAGTAGTATCTAAAAAGTCATTATTGTGGGGCACCTGGGTGGCTCAGTTGGTCAAGTGTCTGACTTCTGCTCAGGTCACAATCCCCGGGTCCTGTGATCTCTCAGCTGGGACTCTGCCTGCCCTTATACCCCTCCCCACTCGTGCTCGCTCGCTCTTTCTTTCTCTCTCTCTCTCAAATAAATAAATGAAATCTTTAAAAAAAAATTAAAAAGTCATTATCATATTCAAAATCATCTAGACTTTCTCCTGTTATCTTCCAGGAGTTTTATAATTTGGCATTTTACATTTAGGTCTGTGATCCATTTTGAGTTAATTTTTGTGAAAGGTATAAGATCTGCGTCCAGATTCACTTTTTTGCACGTGGATGTACAGTTGTTCCAACATCATTTGTTGAAAAGATTTTCTTTGTTACTTTGTATTGCCTGTGCTTTTTTGTCAAAGATCAGTTGACTGTATTTAGGTGGGTCTATTTCTGGGCTGTCTGTTCTGTTTCATTGATCTGTTCATCCATGCTTTCACCAATACCACACTGTCTTGATTACTGTAGCTTTATATCAAGAATTGGGTAGTATCACTAATATATCATAATTAAAAAAAAGAATTGGGTAGTATCAGTCCTCCAACTTTGATCTTCTCCTTCAATATTATTTTAGCTGTTCTGGAACTTTTGCCTGTGTGTGTAAACTTTAGAACAAGCTTGTCAATATCCACAAAATAACTTGCTGGGATCTTGATTGTAATTGCATCGAATCAGTAATTTGATTCACTTCTACTCACTGTCTGTGGGATCTCAGCCTCATAACCCTCTCTGTGCATTAGATTTCTGATGTGTAAGATGAGGACAATCATAACAGTTTGTAATAACACCTGCTATAATAATAACTACCCTTTATGTGTTAACTGTTATCACTGTTATTATTGTATCATCATCGTTGATGTTTTTATCATTATCACCGTTATTACCAGTACCACCCCGGGAGACACAGCAACACAGGAGCTAGAGGGTAGAGTCAGCAGAATTAGAATATTTTTCTCTCTGAAGCCACATTATACCCCACCTGCTACTGGCCAGCCTGCCAGCATTTGTGGCCTAAAGAAGAAGGGAAAGAAGGATGAGAAAGCTTCCACGGCTCCAGCACACATTGTCAGAGGTATTGAATCAAGCCACTGAAAGAAAATACGAGTAGCCAGGTATAAATGTAGAAGCCCCGTAGCTTTGTGTGGCATCAGGCCCCGTTGGTACCTGCTGTCTGCCATCCAGGGCTTCGGCTACACCATATGGAAATGTAAACCGGTCAGGAGGAGCAGCCCGCACAGGCCCATGGAACAGAGCATGAAGCCAGAGTCTGGAGGTGAAATGGTGGACACAGGCAGCTAGCTAGTGGCCCAGCTGCTGTCAGGCCCACTTGGCAGGTGTCCTCTGCACTGGGCTTCTTCACAGAGATACCCAGGTGTTCCCTGAAGGGAATGACCACTGGCTCAGAACCCGCAGTGGCCACACCAAGCTCTAGGAGTAGGGAAGAGAATTGATCCCCCAGTGTGGCTCATGAGGCTGCTACAGAAGGATCCAGCTGGTTCTGGGAAGAGAATGGATTGTAGCCAGGGGCTTGTTAACAACAAGACTGATAGTAATGATGCAGACATGCGTTTTTATTTTATTTTATTCCAGTCACAAAATGCTTTCATGTTGTTTAGGCCAAATGTTGTTCTGATGCTTCTAGTCTTTGCCAAACTGAGGACCAGGCCATTTGCTTGTTCGAAGTGAGCCGCTACAGATGGCAAACAAATTTGCACATTATTCTTTATTGGTAAAAAGTTAGAACCAAATTCCCTGTGTTTGTGGCAGGGCTCCTTTGCTCAGTAAACACAAAGATTTGTTTACATTTCCTTTGTTCTCTCTGGACATATACTGCTTGGGCCAGCTACTACACCGATTTCAAGATACCCCGTAGTTCTCATTTTTGTTTTTAGGTGGGTATTATGTAGCTTCGTGGACAAGTTAACCAACTCTTGCCTGCAGTGTATCAGCTATGTGATCTCAGGCAGGTGACTTCACCCCTCAGGTGTTCTTTTCTGTAAAATCAAGACTGGACTTTGTCTGGAAACCAATCAGCTGGATGAATAATCATTCCCTACTTTTAGGAATAAGATATTTATGAGAAAAAGAAAAAGGGGTGCCTGGGTGGCTCAGTTGGTTAAGCGTCTGACTTTGGCTCAAGTTATGAGCCCAAGATCCTGGGATCAAGTCCCACATCAGGCTCCCTGCTCTTTGGGAAGCCTGCTTCTCCCTCTCCCTCTCCCTCTGTGTGTATGCCCACTCTCTCTCAAATAAATAAATAAAATCTTTAAAAAAAAAACCCAAAACGTTGGCCATCGATTGGCTAATGCAAAGGGCACATATACTTAAAAAAAAAGGGAGAAAGAAAGAAAGAAAGAAAGAAAGAAAGAAAGAAAGAAAGAAAAAAGAAAAGAATACGCTAATGAAATAACAGAAATTCACATGCTACTTGCTCTGTTCCAGAGCCTATTCCAAGCACTTGCCATGTGTTAATTCATTTCGTCCTTGAAATAGCCCTATGAGGAGGATACAACCAGTATACTCATCTCACAGATAACAAAACTAAGACTC
The DNA here is from genome assembly GCF_017311325.1 of Ursus maritimus. Classification (NCBI taxonomy): domain Eukaryota; kingdom Metazoa; phylum Chordata; class Mammalia; order Carnivora; family Ursidae; genus Ursus; species Ursus maritimus. The sequence continues at coordinate 51,987,992 of NW_024423564.1, read as the reverse complement.
AAGCTCACACCGCTGATAAGGAGCAGAACCAGGGCATGAATTCAGGCATTCTGGTGCCAGAGTCTGTGAGGGTTGATTTTGTATGTTAGATCAGCCCTTACTAATTTGTTTTCAATCAATCTGAATACATCTTCAGAAGGTAATTGAAAAACTACCCCCACGTTATAGAACTCTCTGGTTCTTGGCTAATTTATGTTCTTAGAAGAAAAAACTTGAAGCTCTGTATGCCTATGATTATGGTATCATGCAAAGTCACTGGAGTTGGGAGTCAAAGAAATTGTTTAAATGCCAGCTCACCCTTTTAGGTGATATGTATGTGCACTTGGCCACAGAGCTTGCTGGACTTTGGCTGCAACCACCTGTTGGAGAAAACTAAAGAGAAGAAGTAGAAGTGACTTTGCTTTTTGACTAAAGCTCAGCAGGTGATGTTAACCCCTGAGTCATGCACCCGGCAGCTGTCATCCTGGCCTCTGGGAGTGAGGCTTGGTGTTGGTTAGCTTCAATATTGAAAGAAGGTAGGGGACGCCTGGGTGGCTCAGTCCATTGAGCGTCTGACTCTTGTTTTCAGCTCAGGTCATGACCTCAGGGCCGTGGAATTGAGCCCCACGTTGGGCTTTAGGCTCTGCAGTCAGTGGGGAGTCTGCTTGAGACTCTCTCCCTCTTCCTTTAGCCCTCTCCCCCATCTCTCTCACATAAATAAATAAATCTTTAAAAAAATTTTTTTAAAAAGGAGAAGGGCCTGCCAAGGGATAGGCAGAGGAATTGGAATCCCAATATATCAGGTCAGGTGAGTTACCTGGCTTCTGGAGGGAAACTAGAACACCAGCTAAAGCTTAGACCCATTAGCTAGACAATTGTGACTGGAGTTAGGGGCAGATCACAGCCCTGTGGGAAGTGGGTGTATGTCCCCAGCTTGCTCTTTTTTTAGGGAAGAAACTCAGATTCTGTCTCCACCCCTCAATGGGGCTCGAGTTGCCCAAGCAGTCTGGCAGAATGGAAAGAGCTAGGTTTTGGAGTCCCAAAAGATCTGGATTGGACCTCAGTTCAGCCATGTGGCCTTGGACAAGTCACTTAACTTCTCTGATCGTAGGTCTCCTCGTTGTAAAGCAGTGATAACAGTTCCCGCCTTGTGGGGTTATTGAGCGAGTGAGTACTGTAGTAAAGCCCCTGGCATATTGTAGGATTCTAACTAGTCTATCTGTGCACACTACTGTATTGGCGTATTGGCTCACCTGGACTTTGTGCTTGGCTGAGCCTGAGAACTGAAGGCTGCTGGTGCTGGAGGCTTTGGGCGCAATGTGCAGTGGGATCCCTGAGAGACCATGGGCCTGGTCAGTGTACATCTGAGATGCGATTTCCTCATTGTGATAATTAATGCACCGTTCCCACTTTACCAGATTGTTAGAGGAGAACGCGAGACTGAGTAACCTGAAATATACAAAAATTGTTATTATTATAAAAAGAATTGCAGTAACATTGATTAACATTTTGAGTGTTTACTTTTTTGCCCAATACTAGTTTAAGTGCCTCCCATGTGTCATCCAATTTAATTTTAATCCTCTAACAGTTTTGCCTGGTAGCGTCCTATTTGTTATTTCTATTTTTCAGTTAAACTGAGGTACCCAGAGGTTAAGAAACTTGCCTAGGGTCACTCAGAATTGAAGGCTGACCCGGGATTCAAACCCAGTTAGTTTAGCTCCAGAACCTACCCAATGGAGTATTAATCACTATGCTTATATTGGCATTGCTATTTCTTTGCTTCTTTTCTACTGAGGATACATAGTTAGCCGTTCTCTGTGTAGGAGACGGGACTGTGAGGCCATGATGGCAGCTCCATCAAGCCACCTGTTCGTTAGTGTCTCTACTCTGTGGGCACACCTCAAATGAATTAGGAACACATGTGCTTCTATCTATGAGCAAAAACATTCATAGATTGAGTATATATGTATATAGATTATAGAAACAAGTTCAGAGATGAAGATCAGAATATAAATGGAAAGAAGCAAGACATTTGCAAAATAATTTATGCGCTCATGATTGCATTGTGAAAGATAATTATTCATTGGTTTAAGTGGGATGAAAAGTGTCATTATAGTAACACAGTGAGTGATAAGTCATACTTAATCTGTTTTCTACCACTCAAATAAGGTAAATGTCATTCACGTGTGACATTCTCCTATGGGGCTGCCCAGACTTTGACATTTCTCCCCAGTCTTTTTGTGGAAAATTAAGGTACATAATGAATTATTTATTTCTGGCATTTATGAACGCATTTTATAGGAATTTGGGTGCTTAAATTAGCCACTTAGATCTCTCCCCAAAAAAGGTTATTTTTCAACAAAGTTCCATTAAATTCAACAAATTTACTATGCTTTGCCTATGCTCTACCGTACGGTAGCTATTAGCCACATGTGGCTGTTAAAATTTAAAATTTAAAAATTCAGTTCTTCAGTTGCTCTAGTTACATATCATGTGCTCAGTAGCTCACCTGTAGCTGGTGGCTGCAATTTAGACAATGCAGATTATAGAACATTTCCATCATTACAGAAAGTTCTATTGTACAATGCTGCTAGATGGTAGGATACACTAAAGATACAATGATGACCAAAACATTCTAGATGCCTGCCCTTATGGGCATATAGTCCTGCAGAGAGGACAGCTGCTTAACAAGCCATCCCAGGTTGGGGGTCAGGGAAGGACAGAAGGCAATGGGAGGGCATGGCAGGGGAGATCTACCAGAGCATGGGTGGTCAGGGCAAATGACACAAAGAAAACTCCTTATACACGAACAACAGACCAGTTTTTAAAAAAATATATTGAACTTAATTTTTTAAATAGTAAATTATTTTCTCTGTAACTGGATTCTGCAACTAATATCAATATGAGATTTAAAATATATTATTGAAGAATAAACTTAAGTAAAATGTATTTCATTATTAAAATAAAGAAATCCCTTAAAAAGCCAAAGGCAAAATGTACATACAGTATGATTCCATTTATGTGCAATTCTAGAACAGACAAAATTAGTCTATGATGATAGAAATCAGAACTGCAGTTGCCTAGAATGGAGATGGGGGTGCAGGTGGAAGCAAGGATTGACTACAGAGGATCTTAGGGGTACTTTTGGGGACATTGAGGATGCTCTCTATCTTGGTAGGAGCATTGGTTACATGGATATATGCATTTGTCAACACTTATATCATCACTGGCGGGAAGATTTTCAGCATCCTTCCTGATCTTGTGCTATGTGGATATAAATATGTTGCTCCTACTCTTCCAGTCTTCTATGCTTTCTTTCTTATCAAAAGTGGACAAGCTGGGGGGGGCGCCTGGGTAGCGCAGTCGTTAAGTGTCTGCCTTCAGCTCGGGGCGTGATCCTGGCGTTCCGGGATCGAGTCCCACATCGGGCTCCTCCGCTGGGAGCCTGCTTCCTCCTCTCCCACTCCCCCTGCTTGTGTTCCCTCTCTCGCTGGCTGTCTCTCTGTCAAATAAATGAATAAAAATCTTTAAAAAAAAAAAAAAGTGGACAAGCTGGAAGGAGCTTTGCCAGAATGTTAAGAATGGTGTCATTTTGGGGTGGAAAGATTTGAGGTGAATTTTGCAGCTTTTTCTTCTTCAAGGTATTGTTTGAATCTGTAACAAGGACTGTATATTTTTCTTATACCTGGAAACATAAAATCTCATTCTGTCTTGGCTTAGAAAGTACATTTACTTATCCATGGGTTACCATATAGTCATTTGAAAACTTCGGGTTTTAAACGATGGTTGGTAACAAGTTTCCTTGTAAGCAGCAGGCTCTGTGGGTGATTGTTCCGCAGTCACGGGGTCTCGGTAAATGTATAATTTCATGCCTGGTCTGCCTCCCTGCCTCTCTTGTGCAGTCCCTCTGTGGTCCTGGGGCACACTGGAGTGGATTGGGGTTGCTCGAAGGTACTCATTAGCTGTCTGCCCCTCTCACCTGCCTCCTTCACCTGTCCTCACAGATTCTTACCTGACCCTCGATGAACCGATGAATAACATCACCACGTCCCTGGGGCAGACAGCTGAGCTGCACTGCAAAGTCTCTGGGAATCCATCTCCCACCATCCGCTGGTTCAAAAATGACGCACCTGTGGTTCAGGAGCCCCGGAGGATCTCCTTTCGGGCAACCAACTATGGCTCCAGGCTGCGGATTAGGAACCTTGACACCACAGACACAGGCTACTTCCAGTGCGTGGCAACAAATGGCAAGAAAGTAGTTTCTACCACTGGAGTCTTGTTCGTCAAGTTTGGTAAGCCACCTTCTACTGGGGATGGCCTTTGGCCCTCAGCATCCACGGGAGTGAGGAGGGAGGGATGCACACATACTGAAAATGTCCTATGTGCCCAGAAACTGGGACAGTTTCTAAAGCTGGTACAGTTGTACCCATTTTACAGCTAAGTAAACCAAGGCCTGCAGTTAAGGACCATGTGCAGGGTTGTCCAGCTAGTAAATAGCAGAGCAGGGGCAGAGTCCAGATCTGTCTGACCCCACAGCCCTGCTCTAAACCACCATGCCAGTGAGAGAGAAGATGGAAAGGTCTGCAGTAGGTATGCCCCTTGTCTGTCCAGCTGCCATCCAAGATCCCTCCTGTCTCGATCAGTGTGCTCCTGTGACCGCTCAGCCTCCCCCTGCAAACCCCCTGCACGGCGTGAGGATGCCTACTGTAGTGACTCATTTGTCAGCACTTATGCTAGCATTTTCCAGGCCCTGAACTGTGGGCTCTAGACAGGTTCTCACTGGTACGTTTTTTTGTAGAGGTGATTGTGGGGGAACTGAAACAAAATAATAAATCCCAGAAAAACAAATATCACCTCAGGGTGGTTGAGTACTTTAATCTGTAACAGTTTGACTGTACCCACGCTCACCCTCCAGTAACCCAGCCTGACTGTTTCTTTTGTTTTCCTTTCATTTTTCCAGGCCCTCCTCCCACCGCAAGTCCAGGATCCTCGTAAGTACTTTTATCTCCCTTCTTGTCACTTCTAAGTGTTTCTCCAGAGGTTTCTAGGGCAAAGGCAATGTTGTCCTCTGCTTGGGCCAAAACGCTGTTTCCAGATTTCATTCCATGTTGCCCTACCCTCATTCCATTTTGCTTTTTCTCTGATACGAAGATTCACAAGAGACCAGCACTGGCACTCACCTCAAGGGTGGTCTCGTTGATTCTGAACATGCTGATGAAAGCGAAAATCTACTTACGTTTTCTATTTTAAAATCAATCTAACACTTAGTTACGACAATGGATTCGGTCAAATCAAACAAAAACTGGTAACAGCGCTGGGTTAGGCCTGGAGCCTGAAAGGATCTCTTCTGTGTTTCTGCAAGCATTGCATTCCTGATGCTCTAGTTACTGAACAACCCAACAGTTAGGCCATCACTTTATTTGTATCCCCTTTAAAAACTCAGAGGCAGAAGTTCTGACTCACGTAGGGGAGGGAAGAAAGCCCTGTGCCGGGACTGAGAGTTACAGGGGTTTGATTCATTTTGAGTCCTTTGTTACTGGAGTCTAAAGACCCCATTTCTTAAAGTGATACGATTTGTGCTGCATTTGTCCTTTCCTCTGGCCAAGGGGTTCTCTTCCTTTGCTGTAGGAGCATCCACTTGGGGCATTTTTCTTTATGTATATTTTTATTTGGGGGATAAGAGCCTTTTATTAAAACCTTCGCTCTGCAAGAAAATATATTCCATATTTTGTAGACCTCGGCAGTAAAATTCCCTGGGCTCGACCACAAGAGCATCAGAATGTCTGACCCATACGACACCACGGCAAACATAACAGCCACCGAATTTGCTCTAATCCCCTCTGTGCCACTTAATTACAGTGTGGGATATTTTAATATATTTGTGTGTGCCTGGAGGGCCCAGTGGCCCACAGTCCCATTAATAAAACAGGTAATGGGTAAAAATAAACATTGGCCTTCAGCCACCCCGTTCTGCTATTTCGTCAGCCGATTAAAGGCAACTGTAAAAGAGCCTTTAAAATCACCCAAGTGCTAATTGCATTCTACTTATCTAGGTAGAAAATGTTGATTGATCTTAAAACAGGTCAGAAACTTGGTCACTCCGCTTTGCATTGTTGAAGTTAATTTTTTTTTAATGATCTCGCTATTGGTCGATATGTGGAATCCTTTTGAAGTCTTCTTTAAACAAAGATTAAAACTTTCGTTACTTGCTGTAAAAATGCTTCCCACCCTGGTGCCTTATTTGTTCCTGTTAATCTGTGTTTCAAATGTGGCAGATAATCTGCATTTGAGGTGGATGAATGCGGTCCACTAATCTGCCTTTACTATGAAGCCCTGGGCTCTTGACATTCTGACTGTTGTATTTGCATCAGAGAATTCCTTTTTTATTATCAAAATTATTTTTAAACACTTCTATGTCCTTACTTCTTGAAGTTTTCATTCTTCCTTTGCTACCATCTTTCTGATGAGCCCAGTCGGAGTATCTCATGGTTTTTAATTTTATACAGAGATAGTATACGGCTTTCGTGAGCTGATGTCTACTGAGAGGATATTGATATCCTTAAAGATGCTCAGTCGCAGCTAACAGCATCCTTTGATGTCAGGCCCCTCTGTTTCATGTTAGCCGTCTGATTATCCATCAGATTAGTCAGCAAGAGCATGAAATGTATAGATAGTTGGCATGTTTGCTTAGAGGGAACTATAGTAAAATACAACTGAAATTGGAAATCCCATGGGGCCTTTTGCAGGTCGATCTTCACCCTTATTTGGACATTGATAGTGGCATTTTCCTTTTCTTTTTTTAAAAGATTTATTTATTTATTTGAGACAGAGAGAGCACACGCTCGCACATGGGGAAGGGGCAAGGGGAAAGGGAGGGAGAGAATCTCAAGCAGACTCCCCACTGAGCTCAGAGACAGACTCAGGCTTGATCCCAGGTCCCTGAGATCATGACCTGAGCTGAAGTCAAGAGTCAGACGCATAACCAACTAAGCCACCCAGGCACCCCACCAGTTGGAGGGTTTTTTAAAATTTTATTATTGTGTTCAGTTAGCCCAGTTGGCATTTTGATGCACTTTTTTCTCTTTCCCTTAGAAAACAGTGACCTATCCTACTTTTTCTATTTTCTCTGCTGCCACCACTTAACCCTGTTCCTAAGAGTTCTTCTCTAACCGAGACTAATTCCCAGATAGAATGCTAGTCTCCTTTCTCTATCCTCATGGCCCCCAGCAAGCAGGCAAACCCCACAAGAGGACTGGTAGAACGTGACAAAATGATAGCCACGGTGACTATCGAAGATTTGGGGATTGCTCTGCAAGCCTTTTCTCAAGCTGCACCATCTTTTTTCCAAGGTAGGAGTGAAGTGTAGCTGTCACATCGCTCTGTTTACTTGAGGGTAGCACAGCAGAGTTACTGCAAAGGAATGCAGTGCAAGCCCATGACACAGGCCTAGCGTTTGGAATGGTGAAATGTATTAGGTTTAGGAAACCTGGTGAGAGCCAAGTGCCATTTGAGACCACAGAGCCACATAACCCCCAACTGAGAAGGTCTTGGAGGGTCCCTGAGACAATGGCCCAGGGAGGCAAAGGTGGTGAGACACTTGTCACTCCTCCTGGGGACTACGTCAGGTTTCCACATGAAGCTTACAGAATGGCATTTTAGGATGTAGTAGGAGCAAGTCTGAGACGTTAGTTTGGCTTCTGTTCATAGCTTCAGGCTTTGTATCTTCTGTCATTGTTGGGTCCTGGCCCACCCCTGACAATGATTAGGGCCTGGGGCATGAGTACAAGCCAAGGCCCACATACCGCACGTCTAAATATTTAAAGTTATAAATCAAGCTAGCAAACTGTTACATGAAATATGTTCTGTCCTCCCACATTGACAAATATACCTTCATAATGACAAAATCAAAAAATACTTAGAAAGTTATGGTTTGTATATGACTAAAAGCCAAGAACTATCAAAAATGACTACTTTAATCATTATTATGCTTGTCTGGGTGTTCTGTTCATGGCCAGAGACATTTTATATATAGAGATATAGATATAGATATAGATATATACATATATATCTATATCTATATATACATACATGATGCATAGATTGTTATATATTAGTTCCATTAAAATTTTTTTATTGCCTTCAGTTCAGCAAAATGACTACCTTGTTGTTTTACACAGATTTTTTTTTTAAAGATTATTTATTTATTTATTCGACAGGATAGAGACAGCCAGCGAGAGAGGGAACACAAGCAGGGGGAGTGGGAGAGGAAGAAGCAGGCTTATAGTGGAGGAGCCTGATGCGGGGCTCGATCCCACAACGCCGGGATCACGCCCTGAGCCGAAGGCAGACGCCCAACCGCTGTGCCACCCAGGCGCCCCTACACAGATTTTTTTACAAGATTTTAGCATGTATTCTTTTGACAAGAACCCCAAATTAGACAAATTTTCTTGAGTTGTTGTAATTTTTACTTTTTAAAACTAATTTTAATTTGAACAAACTGTACTCCTCTGAGCCAGTAGCAGCTATAATTATCAATGAAACTCCTAAAGCAATAGTTCAATTTGCGAACAATTACAGCAAATGAACTAAGAACTTTAGATATCATATTCAAATACAACAATGGGGTCATGTGATAAATAATCACACAATATTTCACAACATATTATGAAATAATATAACCTATATTATATACATTATATATATTATATATTATCACATAATATATATGGGGTCATGATAAGTAATCACATGATATTGTATAATATATTATAAAATATTATGTATCATATTATTATAAAATATGATTTCATCATATGAATCAGCATCACGCTTCACATATTATCCTATACATGCACAAATTTAAGAACAATATGAATTGCTTAATATATTAGTTTTCTACAGCTGCTATTACAAAGAGTACTGAGTTGACTTAAACAACAGAAAGTTATTGTCTTACAGGTCTAGGCGCTAGAAATCCTAGATCAAGATGTTGGCGGGTTAGTTCTTTCTGAAGTCTGTGAGGAGGATTTCTCTCTTCTTTTGGTGACTTGCCATTATTCTTTGGCTTGTTGATACATCATCTTGATTTCTGCCATGATATTTACAGGGCATTCTCCCTCCAAGTGCGCGTGTCTCCAGATTTCCCCTTTTTGTAATGACACCAGTCATAATGTATTAAGACCCACTCCAGTGACCTCATTTTAATTTAATTACATCTATAAAGACCCTATTTGCAAATAAGGTCACATTTTGAGGTCCTGGGGATTAGGACTTCAACATATGAATGTTGAGGGAACATAATTCAACTCATAACACTGACTATTGCGGAATTGTTCTCAGCCATGAGCATATAATCTTGCAAATATTATTCTTTTTTAAAAGATTTATTTATTTATTAGAGCGAGAGAGAGAGCAGGGGAGGGGCTGAGGGAGAGAGAGAGATAGAATCCCAAGCAGACTCCCCACTGAGCATGGAACCTGATCCCACAACCTATGAGATCATGACCTGAGCCAAAACCAAGAGTTGGATGCTTAACCAACTGAGCCACCCAGGCACCCCAATCTTGCAAATGTTATTTTAATTTGTAAGCGCTTTCAGAATATAAAGAAATATTAAGAAAAACAAGAAAATGGATGCTTGGTACTATTGGGAATGATAGTTTGTTGTGCAAGCATACACTGAGGAAGAATTTGACAAGTTGGTTCTCTTCTCTTACTGAAGTGCTTTTGCAACTGCAGTCCTTCCTGGGCTCCAAGCAGTGCCCAGCTCCTCCACTGGCAGTGATGCAACACACAGATCCTCATAGTATAGAATCACGCTTGCCTTCTACTCTAAGAACACAGGGCAAGAGGTGTAGAGAAGTGATCCCTGGGGCCGGATCGGTGTTAGTCACAGAGTATATATTTAAAGTTTCGGTTATACTGTGTCAGCACCGAGTGCCAGATCTCAAGAGGCAGAAGACCCCATGTGTATATTGAACTTATTTTCAGTGTGTTTGTTGTATGTAGGTCCAGGGCAGGGGCCCTTCTTTTTTTTTTAAATAACAGTTTTACTGGCATATAGTTCACATACCATAAAATTGACCATTTTAAAGTATAAGACTTTGTGTTTTTAATATATTCACAGAGTTTATAACCCTCACTGCTATCTTACTTTAGAACATTCTCGTCATCTCATAAAGAAACTCCTCTCATCCCCTGATAACTTCTAATCTACTTTATATCTCTATGAGTTTGCCTTTTCTAGATATTTCATATAAATAGAGTCATATGATTTGTCCTTTTGTGTCTGGCTCCTCTCACTTAGCATAATGGTTTAGGGATTTATTCATGTTACAGCATTCATCAGCACTTCATCCTTTTTATGCCTAGTTGAGAGATAAAACTCACCATCATAGTCTGCAACATTTCCTTGACTTTCAAGATTTTTTCAGGGGGAGCCATTCTGGGGCCCATTGCATTTTCATATGAACTTTAGGGTCAGTTTGTTAATTTCTGCCTAAAAGCCAGCTAGGGTTTTGATAAGGATTGCAATGAATCTGTAGATTAATTTGAGGAGTATAGTCATCTAAACAATATTAAATCTTCCAATTCATGAATTCGGTGTCTTTCCATTTATTAAATTTCTTTCAATGATGTTTTGTAGATGTCAATATTCAAGACTTTCTCCTTTTCTGTTAATTTTTTTTTTTTTTAAGAGAGGGAATGAGTTGGGGAAGGCGCAAAGGGAGAAAGAGAGAGAGAATCTTAAGCAGGCTCCATGCCCAGCACAGAGCCCAACACAGGGCTCGATCTCACAACGCTGAGATGTGACCTGAACCACAATAGGAGTCAGATGCTTAACTAACTGAACCAACCCAGGAGCCCCATCAGTTAAATTTATTTCTAATATTTTATTATTTTTCATGCTGTTAGAAACTGAATTGGTTTTTTTAAATTTCATGTTCAGATTATTCATTGCTACTCTATAGAGATAAAACTGATTTTTTTTTTAAGATTTTATTTATTTATTTGACAGAGATAGAGACAGCCAGCGAGAGAGGGAACACAAGCAGGGGGAGTGGGAGAGGAAGAAGCAGGCTCATAGCTGAGGAGCCTGATGTGGGGCTCGATCCCAGAACGCTGGGATCACACCCTGAACCGAAGGCAGACGCTTAACCGCTGTGCCACCCAGGCGCCCCATAAAACTGATTTTTTTGTACTGATCTTGTATTCTGCACCCTCGCTGAGCTCATTTATTTGCTCTAATAGGTTTTTTGTGGATTTCTTATGATTTTCTGTCTATAAGATCATGTCACCTGCGAATAGAGATTGTTTTACTTTTTCCTGTTCGATCTGTATGCTTTTTATTTATGTTTTCCAGCCTAATTACTGTGGCTAGAAACTTCAGTTAAATAGAAGTGGCAAGAGTGGACATTCTGGGCTTTTTCCTTATACTAAGAGGAAAACTTTTCTGATGCTAGCTGAGGGTTTTTCTTCAATGTCTTTATCAGATTGAGGAAGTTTTGTTCTTATTTTGTTGTGTGATTTTTTTATTACGAAAGGATGTTGAATTTTGTCAAATGTTTTTTCTATGTCTATTGAGAAGATCACTTTTTTTTAACTTTATTATATTAATGTGATCTATGCATTGATTGATTTTTTTATTTTAAACCGAGCTCACATTCCTAGAATAATTTCCATTTGGTCATGGTCTATACTTCCTTTTTATGTGTTGCTAGATTCCATTTACTGGCATTTTGTTGAGGAATTCTGTGTCTGTGTTTTTAAAAGATACTGGTCTGTACATTTTTTGTGAGTCTTTGTCTAGTTCTGATATCAGGATAATTCAGGCCTCTTAGAATGAGTTGGAAAGTATTCACTTGTCTTCTATTTTTTTAAGAGTTTGTGGATTTGTGTTAATTCTTCAAATGTTTGTGGTAGAGCTTACCAGTAAAGCCACTGGGCATGAACTTTTTTTTGTGGGAAGTTTCATAATTACTAATTCAACTTCTTTACTTGTTATAGGTCTATTCAGATTTTCTGTTTCTTCTTGAGTCAATTCCAGTAGTTTGTGTCTTTCTAGGAATTTATGTATTTCATCTGGATTATCTAAATTGTTGGCATAGAGCTGTTCATAGTTTTCCTTATTATTTCTTTACTTTCTATAAAATCAGTAGCGGTGTCCCTTCTTTCATTCCTGATTTTAGTAACTTATGTCTTCTTCTTTTTTTTTTTTTTTAAACTTTCTTTTTCTCTGGTCAGACTACCTAGTCTAGCTAAAGGTTATTCAATTTTGCTGAACTTTTTGAAGAACTATCTTTTATTGAAAACTGGACTTCTGTGTGTGTGTGTGTGTGTGTGTGTGTATAGTTGACCCACTGTTATATTAGCTTCAGGTGTTCAACTTAGTGATTGAACAAGTTTATACATTATGCTATGTTCACCACAAGTGTAGCTACCACTTGTCACCATACGATGCTATTGTAGTATCATTGACTATATTCTATATGCTGTGCCTTTTATTCCCACTATGTATTCATTCTGTACTGGAAGCCTGTGTCTCCCACTCCCCTTCATCCATTTTACCTCTGCCCCCTCCCCTTCCCCTCTTGTAACAATCAGTTTGTTCTCTGTATTTATAGGTCTGATTCTGCTTTTTGTTTATTCATTTGTTTGTTTTTAATTCCGCATATAAGTGAAATCATATGCCTTTCTCAGTCTGACTTATTTTATTTAGAATTATACTCTCTAGGTCCATCCATGTTGTCATAAATGGCATGATCTTAAGATTTTGAGCAACCTTTTTATGGCTGTGTGATATTTCATGTATGTATACCACTTCTTCCTTATCCATTTGTCTTTCAGTGGATGCTTAGGTTGCTTCCACATCTTGGCTATTTTATATAATGCTGCAATAAGCATAGGGTGCATATATGTTTTGGAATTAGTGTTTTCATTTTCTTTGGGTAAATACCCAGTAGTGGAATTACTGTATCATATGGTAATTTTTATGTTTTTGAGGAACCTCCATACTGTTTTCCACAGTGGCTGCACCAATTTATGTTCCCATCAACAGTGTACAAGGGTTCCTTTTTCTCCACATCCTTGCCAACATTTGTTATTTTTTGTCTTTTTGATTATAGCCATTTTAACAGGTGTGAAGTAATATCTCATTGTGGTTTTAATTTGCATTTCCCTGATGGTTAATGATGTTAAGAGCTTATCTTTTCATGTGTCTGTTGATCATCTATATGCTTTCTTTGGAAAAATGTCCTCTGCCCATGTTTTTAATTGGACTATTTGTGGGGTTTTGTTGTTGTTGTTGTTGTTGTTGTTTGTTTTTGGTTTTTTTGGTGTTGAGTTGTATAAGTTCTTTATATATTTTGGATATTAAACCCTTATCAGACATGTCATTTGCACATATCTTCTCCTGTTCAGCAGATTGTCTTTTTGTTCTGTTGATCATTCCTTCACTATGCAAGAGCTTTTTATTTTGATGCAGTCCCAACTATTTATCTTTGGCTTTGTTTCTCTTGCCTGAGGAGACAGGTCGAGAAAAATGTTGCAAGAGCCAATGTCAGAGAAATTACTGCCTGTATTCTCTTCTAGAATTTTCATGGTTTCAGGTCTCATATTTAGATCTTTAATCCATTTTGATTTTATTTTTTGTGTCTTAAAAAAGAAGCCGGTTTCATTCTTTTACATGTAGCTGTTCACTTTTTCCAGGACCATTTATTGAAGAATCTGTCTGTTCCCCATTGTATAATCTTGCCTCCTATGTCATAGATGAATTGACCATATAAATGTAGGTTTATTTCTGGGCTCTCTATTCTGTTCTATTGATCTGTGTGTCTATTTTTGTGCCATACCACAATGTTTTGATTACTACAGCTTTGTAGGATATTTTGAAATCTGAAATTGTGATACCTCCAGCTTTGTTTTCCTTTATCAAGATTACCTTGGCTTTTGGGGGTCTTTTGTGTGAAAATTGGACATTTAAATAATATAATATGGCAACTCAAATCAGATTGCCTCCCCTCTGATGTTGCTGTGTGCTATTGTTGCTGTTTAGTGACTTTCCTAGAACAATTCTGTATAGTCTATCTTCCCTATCATATATGGCTACTGAAGTCTTTGCTCAGTTTACTGATCAGCTAAGATAGGACAGATGACCTTAGACCGTGGGTCTCCCACCCTTGCCGAGGGGCTCCAGGTGTGTTTGGGACCATGCCTTCAGCAGCCCCGTAATTTTTAACACTGCCTTTGCTTCCATTTCATGCTTACGCAGTCTCACCTAGCCAGAGGTGAGGATTAGGGCTTCCTCGGGTCTCTCCTGGGCGTGCACATAGCCCCTCACGTGAACACATCCTTCTAACTCCCCAGAAATATGTTAGAGATTTTCAAAGCCCCCTGTGAACATCTTGTTCCTTCAATCTTCCCTTTGAGCTTTTGGGTTTTTTGGCCAGGCTCTTGTTTTTCCCAACTTGTATTGCTACCCCAGGCAACTATGAGTTTTTTTCAACAAATATCCTGGAGCTAGGGCTTTTCCCACTAAGAAGTTCTGAATCTAGTCAAATAAAGACAAGCCCTGTAAATAGGACTTTCCAGAATGCTGCTAGACAGATCAAATAGTGGCAATTCTCTAGAGCTGGGAATTTTGAGGCATTCCAATCCCCTCTGCCTCCTCCAGTGATTGCTAGGCTGTTGGTTTTCACAGCTGCTGTGGTGGTGGAGCTGCTGGTTTTCAAGGTTACCACAGAACTCAGGAGGGGGAAATTAGAATAGAGCATGTTAAAAATCCACAGGACTCTGTTCTTACCAAATTTTAGCCTTTTTTCTTGAATAAAGGCTCCTCAGAGTGTTGCAAGCCTTTGGCTAATTTCCAGAGTTCTGCAAATGTTGATTTTCACAATTTTTTGCTGGTATGCTCATTGCTTTAATGGAGGAACAGATTTTTAGAGGTCCTTACTGTCATTCCATATTTCCTTCCTCCCTCTCCTCCATGTCTAAGGACGATCCTGGGTGGGTGCTGTCTTCGAAGGCCTTCGAGGCCCAAAGGCATTGTTCCATTTGACCACCTCCCTTTGTTGAACTTCTTCCTCAGAACGAGGCAGTGTGCTGGGATTCTTTACAAACGTCACCTCTCTGTTTCAAGACCGCTCTCCAGGGAAGATGTTTTGATCCCCATATTATCAAAGATGCTCCACAAACACTAAACGGCTTTAACTGGACCTAGTTCATATCTAATTTCTTCAATTTTAATATTGTAGGGTCATTAAATTGAGTGAAGGAAGCACCAATATTATATTACTCGTGGTTGCTTTAGGTCTTCTGGTGTATATCTCGAGCTTTTTTTTTTTTTTTTTTTTTTTTAAGATTTTATTTATTTATTTGTTTGCCAGAGAAAGAAAGAGAGAGGGAGACAGCACAAGCAGGGGGAGCGGCAAGCGGAGGGAGAAGCTGGCTCCCCACTGAGCAAGGAGCCCGATGTGGGACTTGATCCCAGGACCCTGGCATCATGACCTGTGCCTTAACGACTGAGCCACCCAGGCGTCCCTATCTTGAGCTTTTTAATAGGCAAACAGATCCAATCCAACTAACACTAAACACCGATTCAGTTCAACAAATATTCGTTAATTACCTATAAAATGCCAGGCATTCAGCCAACCTCTATGGAAACTACAAAGACTGAACTTTGCCCTCAAACTACTTACCCAGTGTCCTGGGGCCACAAAAATGGGCCTTCCGTGGCATCAGTAGGTGCTTCCAAGCAGCCACCCACTCTTCTCCATCTCCCTACCACCTCCTCCTCTAAGCCACCATCATATCTCATTTGAAATTCTGGAACAGCCTTAGTACAAATTTACCTCCTTCCACCCTTGCTTCCTATGGGCTGTTTCTCATCACAGAAACCAGAGTGAGCTTTGAAAAATACCTTCTGCCCCGTTAAACCCTCTTCCCTGCCCAGGACTTTCCATGTCGAATAGATCCCCAAATCCTTGCCCTGGCCTGTAAGGCTCTCTGCCTACCTCTGTGACTGTCCCTTGTTCTACTCCCACCTTGATCATTCAACCCCCGTGCTCCTTGGATTCTCCAGGCTTGTTCTGCAGGCTGGAGGATTTCTGGGCTAGCAGTTCTTTCTGCCTGGAGGGCTTCGTTCTGAGATCTTTGCATGACTCAGTCTCTCTTGCTTTTGAGTTCTCACCTGAAATGTCACCTTCCTAGAAATGACCCGGAATCTACCATAGCTCCCAGTCACTTTCTATCATATAACTCTGTTTCATTTATATCAGGGTAGTTATCACCACTACAGAGGCTGCTTTTAGGCAAAAGGCTTGAGCCATGGAAACCTGAGTAAGGTAGAAGGGCCCTCGGTGACCGCGGGGCTGCATGCAAACAGGCTCTTTAGTGACCCACCTCAGAATAGCCATAGGCCCTCGCTGACCAATGGGCTACTCACAACCGGGCACAGGTACCAAAAAAGGAAAATTCCGTACATTCTCATACCTCCTCACTTCCCTTAACTATAGCTCTGTAACACTGCGTCTGGCAGGCAGTGTCTCCTTTGCTGTCCTGCCTGCTGCTCCCTTACGGTGTATTCAATAAACTTCTAGCTCCGTTGTTCTGCCTTGGGTGAATTCTTTTACCACCCACACAGCTGTCTGCTGTCCTCGTCAGATTGGGGTTGTACCAAAACTACCTAACACTGTCTTTTTTTATTCATTTGTTTATGTTTTTGCAAAATAAGCTTCATGAGCTCAGGACCTTGTCTGCTTCATATACCATTCTATCCCCAGTCTAAGAACGTAGCTAGCATTTAGTAAATATTCACTAGGAAGAAGGAAAGGAAAGGAGAGGAGAGGAGAGAAAGAAAGGGAGAGAAGGGGCAGGGAGAGGGAGGGAGGAATGAAGGAAGGAAGGAAGGGAGGGAGGGAAGGAGGAAAGGAGAACATCTGATTGTCCTCTGAGATGGTGAGGACAGGATCTATCTCTAGTATTGTCATTAGCAGTGATGAGACAATGAATATAGGGTACCTGACACCCAGTAGAATTCAGTAGGTATTCCTCAAGTGAATGAGATAATATTTATTGACTGACTGACTCCACTGTCTCACACACCTTATGACATATGAAAAATCCTAGCATGGAGCCTAATATATAAAGTTCAATGAATTTAAGTTGTACTTCTTTCTTTTCTTTCATCCTCTGTGAGATCTTGCAGAATCAGTCTGTAAAAGGGGCATGGTTAAAAAAAAAAACAAAGGTACCCATCTCATAGGGTTTTGTGAAGATTGAATGAAATAATGAGATGACGCATGTAAACTAGTACCGTGCCTAGCACATATTAGGAGCTTAATAATCTTGCCTGGCATCATCATCCTCATTGCTGCTATGTTTTAAATTGACTCATCATTGCTATTTGAGCTCAGAGGCTATACCTTCTTCCTGCCAGAGTCTTTCTAGACAACATTCCCTGCTGTGAACCCCAGCAAGAGACCTTGAAGCCTTTATTTCCTTTTCTCTTGTTGACCTTTGGCTGAAGTCCTTTTCTGCAGAAAGACAAAGTGACCAGCTTTTGATGAATTCTTTCCCTCTCTTATCTGCTTCCAAGTCTCAGCCACAGTGAAGAAGTGTAGCTGGGCGCTGGCCCAGCCCAGGAAGCGATAATGTAATTTTCAACTCAAGATAAACTCAAGGATAACTTTCAACGCAGCTACTCAGGCAGTCTAGGGGCGGAGGTGCCTTGCAGAGGAGAAACCAGGAAGTCACTCAGCAGCTGGCCCAGGAAACGGGGGGCCATTGCTCCAGTGAAGTAACTGACCTCCGTCTCTTCGTCAAACCGCTGGAGACTCAGTGCTCTGCAGAGAAGGGGCAGATAGAGGGAATGTGGAGAGATTAGATAAGAAGGATTTCCCAATCCCAGTAGGGGATAGATCCAAAAGCACAGAAGGTTGAGAAGCCAAACTCTCATATCCCAATCCACCCCCATCACTCAACAATTCCCACTGTATGAATGGGGTGTGGAAAGCTTCCAGTTAAAACGATACTTGTGAATATTGGCAAAGCTTATCTTTGTGTACAGGGCACATTTAAAGAGAGAAGAGGGAAGATAAGTTCTTGCTTTCTAGGAACACACATTCTGAAAGCTTGTCCACCAGGCCATGAGCTTCTCAGTCTACTTGTTAGTCGTGAAGGTACCTCCATAACTCACCCAGCACCTAGCACGTAGTAGATGCTCAACAAATGTGTTTAACTTGTACATTGAGAGTCTGTATTCTGAAATCTTTTCTCCACATATGACAAGGTTTTATTCACTTACTCAGCACGTTTTTATCAAGTGCCTTCTGTGCTCCAGGCCTCCGGTTCTTAGAAGCTTTTTTCAAGTCGTACAAGTGAGTGCCAAGCAGCAAACCAGTCTAAAAGTCCTCATTCTACATCATTTACAATTTCCCTTCCTGTGTTTATGAGTTTTAGTATCAGCTCCTGCTGTAAGTTACAGAGCAAGTACTTTTCAAGAAATGGAGAACATCTCTACCTCAACTCTGGCTGTGGGTGAACTAGAAAGCCCCAGGGGAATCAGAGTATGGTTCATTTCTCTTAGAAAGCTCCGAGTGTACAAATGAGTAATGAACCTGTATTCACAAATCACACACGTAAACCAGTTGTCCTTATTTTCCCATCAGCCTCCAGGGCCTACCAGTCAGGATCAAATTATAATGTGTACACAAGTCACCTGGGGATGTTGTTAAAATGCAGATTCTAAAGGCATAGGTCTGGCTTACGGCCTGATATTCTGCATCTCTTAAAACTTTCCCAGCAGGTACTGGTGCTGCTCGTCCACATATGTTGAGAAACAAAGGTCTAGAGAAAAGGTACCTATCTGGGTTCTAGTCTTTTCTGTGTCATTCACTAGCCAGTGACCCTGGACATATGGACCTCAGTTTTTTCTTTGCAAACCGAAAAGCTTGAGTTCAGTGCCATCTAAGAGTGCTTCTAATTCTAAACTTTATGACTCATTGACATTCAGTTTGTTAGTACCTTCATTATAGTAAGACCTCTTCAAGTTCTGAATTTCATGCAGTTTACCCTTGGGTTCTCTTTCTCTGCTTTAAGGTATTAATAGTCCTCTTTTATCTGTTTGTGCTTGCATGCTGCCCATTCTAAGCATGACATTATATAGTTAGATCAATCAGTGAGAACGATTTTACAGAGAATTCCCATGCAGGAACCCCACCCTCCACCACCACCAAATTTTGAACTGTATGGTATCATGTCTTCCTGGGTAAAGGGGAAGTAGCTACCTGCGGGCTGAGCACCTCTGTTTGAAATTAAGCAACGCGATCACAGCCGGAGGCATTGTGATGGGATGGTGGGTACAGCCCTCTGATGGCTTCACGTGGGTGTTTTGAAAACACTGGTCAGATGACCTTGATGCCTGACTGGCAGACCCTGCAGGCTGATGGGAAAATAAGGACACAGGTGTGCATGCATGACTTGTGAAGACAGGCTCATTTTTGATTTTTATACTCGTAGAGCTTTCTAAGAGAAACAACCAGCTCTTACAACAAACACAGTAAGTGACATGTTATGAATAATCTTGACTATGTGAAAAGGTCGGTGATGCTACTTGAAAGATCAGCAACAGATAGAAGCCACAGCCATGCCTAGACTGGAAGGACAAAGAGAAGAGGTGGTTTCACCAGAGCCCAGGGGTAGGGTTATCTGTGGAGGTTGGGATGTCGGTGAGCCTGTTCCTTGGTCACTGGAGCCATGGGAAGCTAGTCCTACTGATCACTTGAGGCAGAAAGAAGGTGGGGGAGACAACTTGGCTTCTCCCTTCCTTTCCGCTTCTAAAACACCAGCAAGCGCCTTCCGTTAAGGGAACTCTACAAGAAGCTTCTTGACACAGAAAACCTGAGAATTGAGCCTGCAGAAGTCACCTGTCCTGGGGATCCTGAGCAGAGCAGGGGGAGGGCAAGGAATGAATCTAAGTACAAACAGGACCAGCACCTGTGTCAATACCCCACACTGATTTTGCCACCAGAAAGCTAGGGTGTAGGCGGGCTGGAAGGAAACTGTGAGCGAAAAAGCATGTATTCATCATTGCTCTTCTTGTCTAGTCTGTGGGTAGAACCATCTA
The DNA here is from genome assembly GCF_017311325.1 of Ursus maritimus. Taxonomy (NCBI): domain Eukaryota; kingdom Metazoa; phylum Chordata; class Mammalia; order Carnivora; family Ursidae; genus Ursus; species Ursus maritimus. The sequence goes on along the minus strand of NW_024423564.1, from coordinate 51,967,891 downwards.
GTGAACAATTTGGGTTGTAGAACTGGGAACAAGGACAGAGATCAGAACTGAAAAGGTAGACATGATGGTCACTTTGCCCAAGTGAATGGGCAAAGCTTTGAAGAGGCTGAGATTCCCAAGAAGTTGTAAAATGGGACAAGAATAAGATCTCTTATATTTGTATGACTATTTATAATTTTCAGAACTTTTTTTCATGTTTTTTGATCTTACAGCATCTGATAGTTTTGTCAAGGTAGCCTGCTGTTTTTCCTCTCTAGAGAAATGGGAAAATTGATAAATGATCATCCCTGTGCTCTTTCTTATCATTACAGGTTCTTTTTAATTGTGTAGAGGGGTGCTTTGCGTCTATAACTCAATATTTATGAACTCCTGGTGGCTAAAAACAAGGACAGAAAACTTGTTCTGAAATTTGCTTCTCGGGACTCTAAAGATAGAATTTGTTAAGTGGTAAACACTAAGTGCTGTTCTGTGCCATATATCTTTATAAAACCTTGCCCAAGGATGAACTCATTGAATCCTTTGAGGTAGACACTTTAATTTCCCATTGTACAGATTAAGTAAGTTGCTGTCTTAGTTTGGGCTGGGGTACCGAAGTACCATAGACTGAGTGGCTTATCAACAACAGAAATCTATTTCTTACTGTTCTGGAGGCTGGAAATTTGTGATCTGGGTGCCAGCATGGTTGCATTCTTATGAGAGTCCTTTTCCAGGTTGTAGACAGTCTTCTTGTTGTATGCTTACATGGCCAAATAAGGGAGTTCTCTGGGTCCCTTTTATAAGGGCATTAATCCCATTTCTGAGGGCTCCACCCTCATGACCTAATACCTCTCAAAGGCCCCACCTCCTAACACTATCACGGTGTGGATCAGTTTTCAACATAAATGGGGGGGCAGGGGAGGGGCAGGAGAATGCCATAAATTGTGGTGCCACATATATTCAGCCAATGCACTCAACTTAAGGAGACTCAGCTAGCCAGGGATGAAGCTTCAATCCGAGCCCAGGCAGGTAGACTCCAGGGCTCAGGCTTTAGCCAGTCTGATTTATTGCCTCCTCTCTTGGGGAGACAATCAATTGATGAGCTCTTACATGAATTACACATGAGTTACATTACGTGTTCGATGGCTAAAAGGACTCACAGCACTCAAACAGTTTATATATTCATGGAGCAGTTTTATTACAGGCTAGGAATACAGCACAGCAAGAGCAAGAGATAGGTAGACAGTGCAAGGGATTCAGAGATCTCAGGTGCAAGCTTTCTCCCCCTACACCTGGATCGCCCAGGACACCCTTTGTCTGCAGGTCTTGAACTCTGCTGGCATGCATGTGAAGCACCTGGGTACCAAGAAGTCCAGTCAGGTCGTAGTGGAGGTCTCATAGTGAGCTGGTGACATAGGCACATGCCACCTGTGTGACAGGATGCCACTGAAACCAGGTGCAAATTATAAATCCTATTATTATTACCAAATAATGCTAACCAGCTGATACATCCTGACCTAACTAACTCGTGAACTCATGGAACATCATTTATCTTTAGTAAATACATTCCATAGTGATTGCCAATGGTTGGTGGCTCTGCAGGTGAGTCCGGGGTCAATTTAGGTCACCAGAGTTTAGCCCATGCCATTAACCCTCTTGCCTTTTCTTAGTGAGTAGGTCAGGAACCTACTCTTAGAACTCAAGACAATGAAGTAACCCAAATGCAAATGCTTGCCTTTGGGATGGGAAGTGTTCTATAGATAATGGAAAAGCTATCATGGATCTGTTGTTAAAAACATCTGTTACTTCAGCAGATGGTCTAGTATTTTTGTGGCTGACTTCTAATGCCCCTACCCTCTGCTAATTATTCTAAGACTAGGCTGGGTAGATGTTCTATGTGCTCACATGAAACCCTAACTTTCTCTGAAGGCCGTTAGAATATAATATGCTGAGTGCTCTGATATTTCTGTGTCTCCAGAACAGTGTTGCCCATAGAAACAATGCAAGTCATATAAGTAATTTTTTTTTTAAAGATTTTATTTATTTATTCAACAGAGATAGAGACAGCCAGCGAGAGAGGGAACACAAGCAGGGGGAATGGGAGAGGAAGAAGCAGGCTCCCAGCGGAGGAGCCTGATGTGGGGCTCAATCCCAGAACGCCAGGATCACGCCCTGAGCCCAAGGCAGACGCTTAACCGCTGTGCCACCCAGGCGCCCCCATATAAGTAATTTTAAACTTACTAGTAGCCACATTTTAAAAAAAAAGTTAAAAGAAACGAGTAAAATTAATTTTAATACACATTTTTTTACTCAACTACATCCGAAATATTATCATTTCAACATGAAATCAGTATAGAGGTATGAAAGATATTGAGATATAGTCTTTTTTTTTTTTGAAGTCTTTGGAATCTAGTGTGTCTATTATATTTACAGCACATCTTAGTTTGAATAATAAATTTTCATTCGAAACACTTGATCTGTACTTATGCTTTATAAAATGAACAACTAAAAACATAGATTCCCATTCCCAAATTGTTCCAAATATACTCAAAGTTTTCCAATAACCAGATCCAAAACCAAAAAAATTATTTTTCTTTAACATTCACATCCACGTTCCAAAACTGGTTCATCTTTTTCAGAAGAATTGATTTGACTTTGCGCAACGAACATATCAGTTTTTAAATTATGTCTACCACATTATGTAAATTTACTAAATCTTATATCAACCCAATATTCATATTGAATTCAAATTGAAAAGCAGCACTAAATTTATCAATACCAACAAAGCCTTCTTCAAATTTTTCCTGCAGGTTTTGCAGTTTGCAACACTCTGCCAGTTACAATTAAAATCTCTTGCATACTGATTCATGCTAAGTGTGTAAAAGCTATGACTGTTGGTTTTTATTATGAAAAGTCTCAGTTACAACATACATTCTCATACCGGTCTAGTTAGGTTACAATAAGCTTTTCCTTTCCTTGGAGCTGCAAGTTTAGCTTGTTTATATCCAGTGTGGTATCAGTGAGAAAATGTAAATCATATTGCCATTTTTTGTCTTTGTGATTATTGAGAATTGGCAAGCATCCTTTCAGTTTCAAAGAAAATCTTGAATTGGAGTTAACAGCAAAGTAAATCTTTATAAAACCCTTCCACAATTCAATCAACAAGTACTGGCAAAGAACATGAAATCATTAAATTCATTGCCTTTGATTCCTTTCAACATTTCTATAAACTGGCAATGATTCCATTTGCATGCCTATATGAAACAAAAACAATGGTATCCATGACGCTTTTCAGAGAGTCTGCTTCAGAAACTGAGTGCAGATATTATCAGTATGTATCATACACTAGAAAAAAGCAATGAGGAAACTATCAGTCTCATTTTAAGATTCTAGTAAGTCTAGATTTTTGACCTAACAGCTGTAGTACCATCATGATAGAAACTAATTTTTTTTATATCTGACTGAAAGTCTTTGACAGCTGTAAAAGATTAACAACAACAACAACTAGGAGTTCAATTTTTTAAAAAAGATTTTTTTATATTTATTTGAGAGAGAGAGAGCACGGGGGTGGGGGCGCAGAGGGAGAGGGAGAAGCAGACTCCCCGCTGAGCAGGGAGCCTGACGTGGGGCTCAATTCCAGGACCCCAAGATCATGACCTGAGCTGAAGACAGATGTTTAACCGACTGACCACCCAGGTGCCCCAGGAGTTCAATTTTATAGGCTGAAAATAATCATTTTTTTGTGAATTTGGAAGTCTTTTAAGGTAAAAGGTACCTAAAGTATTAATTGACCAGGTTTTCTTTTATCTCTTGACTCATCTAAATCAATAGAAAAGTACCTGCAAGTTTTCAAATTATGACTCCATTGATCTTTGATTTTATTAGAAAGGTTTTACATTCTATAGGCTATCCATAGCTAAAATAATAATTTCTTTTACCATCTCTCCCCTCTAAAAGTGGCTTTATACCTGGCCAAAGTTATAAGCTCAGGTTCTTGTGTAAAAACAGTTTGTTAGGACATTTAATTCTGATTTTAGATGGCTAATTTCAATGACTCCTTTTTGACTGTTGAAATGGGATCCTTTTTAAAATCAAAATCACTATGTATTATTTGTTGAAAATGCCTTCTTATGTTGTCTATTTTATTATCTTTACTTTCTTTTAATATAACAAACAACTTCTTTGACTCTGCCCAATTGACCTTCAGTGTGAACTTTCGCAGCGTATCTTATTCCAGCCTCTTCTTCCCATTACTGTTCTGGTCATACTGCTGTCTTCCAAATCTCCACTCAGTTCTGCCTCAGTAGTATGCTTTCATTTGAAACTTAAAATTTTTCCATACTTATTTTTTTTAAAGATTTTTATTTATTTTTCTGACATAGAGACAGCCAGCGAGAGAGGGAACACAAGCAGGGGGAGTGGGAGAGGAAGAAGCAGCCTCCCAGCAGAGGAGCCCGATGTGGGACTCGATCCCAGGACCCCGGGATCACGCCCTGAGCCGAAGGCAGACGCTTAACGACTGTGCTACCCAAGCGCCCCCATACTTATTCTTTTAATTAGAAAAATGAATTAACTGTATTATAATGAAAATAATAGTATATCAATTTAATTACCAACTATGATTTATGTAGGTTTTACCATAACTTATGCTGTCTGCATAAAACATTCAAATTAGCACATTATAATGTTACATGATGTAGAGAAAAAAAATCATTTGAACTGAATCAATCTGTTTACACCTTCTAGGTTCATGATCTATTAATACGTAATTTTGGAAACAATGCACTCACTGAATACAGGCAGTATGGTAAAAAATAAAATCTTACGTGATGTAGCCATTAAAGTAAAATAAAGTCCTACTGAACAATATTAAGTTGTGTTTAGCAGAAAACGATTTCACACTGCTTCAGTTTTTAATTTAAATTTAAATTAATTTAATAAACCTAAATAAAAATAAAATGTCATTTTCTCAGTTACACTGGCCACATTTCAGCTGTTCAGTTGTGACACCTGTTCTGCGGCTACTATAGGGGACAGCACCACTCCAGAATCAAGCTAGATCACCAAGTGGCAGCAGCAAATTTTGTGTGTCTGTTCACTCTTTGTCCCCAGTGCATAGCAGGGCACAGTGGGAGTTGAATAACAATTTGTTCCATTCAAATGAAATCATGGGCTTATTAGCCCAGTGACTGGCACTTAGTAGGCATTTGTCGAAGTACTGATTGAAGGAATGATGTACCATTTGTTCATTCGTTTATCAGTGACCTGGTCTTTAGGCAGCCACGACCCCTCGGTGAGCCCACTCCACCCTCATGACCACATTCCCTGGCGAAAGGCAGGGTCTCTCCACACTGTGGCTTCATTCTAAAGCAGTCTTGAAACCTCTATTCCCCCTACGGTTGTTCAGGTGATTTCATTGAATTCAGGAGAAAAAAATCAAGAAGTCAGGATCTCTAACCTCAGAAAAGCATTCTCTGGTGAGAGCGCAGGGAGATTTGATGTTTGGGGGCAAAAGGAGAAGCATTCTGTTAAACTGGGGAAACGGATGAGGTCCTGGCTTTGGGATTAGAATGAGGGGTGAGGCATCTTCCAGCAAACGACTCCAGCCCGATCCCCACCACCTCCTTCCTCACTTCTGTTTCAGAGAGACTTTCCTTGGCAAAAACACTACAGAACTCAGACTTCTCCAGAATGGTATTTGTTTGAATCATTTTTTCTGTTTAGGGCTAAAAATAGAAATTCAAAAACCAGGAGCGGCAGTCGGTTGGGATTTCAAAGCTGCATTCAGTAGGCTACATTTCCTCTTGGATTAAAAATATATGTGCGTGTGTGTGATTGTTTGGGGGAATTGTCCTGATTAAAGAGAAAGGGTAAATTGCAAAGAGAAACACCACCAAGTTGCAAAGTGAAATGTTGTTCTTTTAGATTAGCGCTAATTTTGCAACGGTCCACCATGCCGGTAGGCAGATCCTGCAGAGGGTCAGGACGATGGGAGGAGGCAGCCCTGCTCCCATGTCTGCTGCCAGGCACAGCAGAGGCGACTGGAGGCCAGAGCTTTGAGAGGTTGCCTGTCTTGGCCTCCAAATGGCTATGGGTACTTGCCTGTCCTGGGAGATCTTCCTTGCTTTTTTGTTGCTGCTATTACTGTAGTAAAAGATACATAACGTAAAATTTACCATTTCACCAGTTCTAAAGTATACAGTTAAGGGATGCCTTGGTGGCTCAGTTGGTTAAGCATCTGCCTTCGGCTCAGGTCATGATCCCGGCGTCCTGGGATCGAGCCGTGCACCGGCGGGAAGGCTGCTTCTCCCCACCCCCCCACCCCCGCTTGTGTTCCCTCTCTTGCTCTCTCTCTCGCTCTCTCTGTCAAATAAATAAATAAAATCTTTAAAATAAAATAAAATATACAGTTAAGTGGCGCTTAGTACATTCCCAGGGTTGTGCAGCCATCATAGCAATTTAGTTGCAGAACATTTTCATTGTTCCAAAAGGAAACTCTGTGCCCAGGAAGCAGTCGCTCCTCCTCTCTCCCTGCCCCCTGCCCCTGGCAACCGCTAATCTGCTTTCTGTCTCCATGGATTTGCTTCTTCTAGACGTTTTATAGAAATGGAATCGTGCAGTATGTAGCCTTTTGTGTCTGGTTTCTTTCATTCAGCATAATGCTTTCAAGGTTCATCCGTGCTGTAGTATACATCTTTCTTGTGTTTTGATGACCTTGAGTTACTCTCTGGCGTAGTAACAAGAGGCCTGGCATAGGAGCCATGCAGACCTGGGTTTGAATCCTGGCCCTGCCTTTGAGCTTCAGTTTCTCGAGCTACCCAATGAGAATATCCTGAGATGTCTACCTCAGGAGTCCTTGGGAAGGTTCATTTGCTAATATTGAACGATTTATTTGCTAATTCAATAAAGATGAATTGAGCAGCCACTGTGTACCAGACCAAGGCTTTAGGGATATACTGGTGAACAACACCGGGCAAGTTCTTAGTCCCCTTGGAACTTGGTTCTAGTGCCAGAAGTTGACGATAAACACAGAAACAAATAAAGAAGAAGATTGGGTGAGGCGCAATTGTCTGGGTGTAGGAAAGGAACAGCTTTAACAGCTTGGTGAGCAAAGATTTCCCCCCAAGAAGCTAACATTTGAGCCAACATCTGGGGAATGGAATGAGCCAGTCTTGTTAAGAACTGGGGAAGACTGTTGTAGGTAAAAGAATAGCAAGAACAAAAACCCTGAAGTAGGAAAGACTTTGACACCATCGTGGAATGGAAAGGAGGCCAATGTGACTGAAAATGGGTGAGTGAGGGTGGGAGGTGTAACGTGAGGTTGGAGAGGTCAGCAGGAGCCAAATCCTGGAGTGCCTTGTGGGTTCATTCCAAGAGCAGTGGAAGCCATGGGAGGGTTTTAGCTGAAGCAGTGACATGCTCTAACTTAGAATCAGAAGAGCACTCTGGCAGCTGTGTGGAGGCTGGAGCAGGTACTGAGGCTGGAGGACTCGTAGAAGGAGGCTGTTGTACTAGTCCAGACATAGAAAGTAGGTGGTGTGGTGACTTGGGCTAGGGTAGGGTTAGGAGAGTTATGAAGAAGCGAGAAGTTCTGAGATGGCCTAGAGAGGTGGCAAGTGTGAAGATTACGTTAAATAAATAAAAGTTAACGGAATAAATGAAATTGAATGAGAAAATGCATTCAAAATGGCTAGCAGAGCCTAGGTCAGAGCTACACACCCCCACGCACACACTCACAAACCTTTGAGGCTCTTTGAGGAAGCATATTATGGGTTCCATCTTCATCTGGACTTCTCCATCACCAGGGATGAGTGTGAGCTACAGAGAGACATGGATGTGTCTCTGAGTCTCATGGGATAAAGAGAGAATAAATCTATCACTTTCTAGTCAACCAGAATGCTTGGCCTCTTAGAGCAGCCTTGGCCTTCAGCAGGTGATAGAGACGTAGAGTTCTGTGGGCTACAGTAATCAGCCATGTTCGAAGAGAAGAGGGGATAGCCAATGAGCAAAGTGTTACCTCCTTTTTATTATTTTTTAAAGATTTTATTTATTTATTTTAGTAGGGGGTCAGGGGGAGGGGGATGGAGAATCTGATGCAGACTCCACACTGAGCACGGGGCCTGAGGGGGAGCTCGATCCCACGAACAGAGATCATGACCTAGGCCGAAACCAACAGATAGATAGTCAGCCTACCTGAGCCACCCAGGGGACCCTGTTCTCTCCTCTTTTAGCTGACAGGGCCTACCTGAAAGGAATTTCCTTCCTCCACTTTCCCAACACATTTGTGCTTCCCTATTTCACTGTCTGTTGTGGTCCATGGTCTCATGATCTGAGTAGAACCACCTACTTCTCTTGTCTCCTACCCCTGGTGCCAAGAAGGCACTTGATTACTCTCCGGACATTCAGTGAATGAGTAACAGAACACAGTATTGCTGCCTGCTTTAGAGCAGAGAAACTTCTGGGGCTGCAGAAGAACCAGTGAGGTTTTCTCTTCTGTGAAAATGTGGGTAATAATGGCATCCACTCAAAGGATTGTGAAGATTAAGTGCGATAATGTGTGTAATTCACTTAGCACAGTGCCTGGCACATAACTAACCCTCGATGGAAGTTTGCTAGTATTCCTCTTATTAGGGGTCTGCTTTCTGTGGCTGCTTCTTTCAGAGCTGTTGTATATAAATGGCCTGCAGAGACTCTCTGGATTAAGAGGGGAATACGGGCCAATGTCCAAGAAAGAGGGGCTCTGGTGCAAGAACGTGAGTAAGCCCTCACATTTCTCACTGCCACTAGGGACTTGAAAGTGGAATTAATAAAGTGCTTTAGGGTTACCGCCAGTTCCTTTGCAGCCTGATTTCCTGCATATTGGGTACTAGATGAGACATAAGGGATTGCAAATGCAAATGGAAAGTGGGATATTGTTAGCTGGGGCCAATATAAATATGTTTGCGGGGGAGGACAGAACAAAGGCCTAAAGGCCTGATGTTGACAGAGACCATGTTATTGTTTAATATATGACTTCATCCTAGTAAAAATGATAGTTCCCCCAGGCCTGCCAGGGAATGGGAGAGATGTGTTCTCTGTACCTACACATGCCAGCAACCTGGGGAGGAGGGCAGCCTGCATGTGATCCTGACTCAGCCCCCCAGTATCCTCCTGGTGTGTCTGAGGGAGGGGCTTAGCCCATGGTGTCCATCTTGGAGTCAGAAGTCTGGATCCCAGCTCCACCAGCTGCCGCAGACCCCTCAGCTGGGAGCCTCAGCTCTCCCTAATGCACTCAGAAAACAACTGAGCCCCCCTAGAGTAGTTGTGAGGAATAAATAAGATAAATAAGTGAGGTTTTAAAGAAATGCTCAGTTAAAGAGACCCTTTGGTATTTGCACTGACCTCACCTGCTTTGCGTGCCCTCTCCTACCAACACCAGAAGCAGGCAATTCCTGGCTCCACCCCTGGTCCCCCACAGTCCTTCCCCCCCACCCTCTCACCCCTACCTTGACTGGCTTACCTCCTCTATGTAAATGTTTTATTTCATTAGGCCCTCTGCAAGGTGTTGCTCAGCTAAGAGAGTGGAAAGGCCAGAGGAACCTTTTAGAAAAAATTGTCCACTTGGGGTCCTTATTCTCACCCAGCTCATCAGAAGCGCCCAGCGATTACTCTGCCTGCCCCTTCCCCTTCATGTGCCCCTTTATTTTACCCATTACCTCCATCACGGATGGAAGCGTGGGTCTTTGATGGCATGGAGAGAACCTCCACGAGCACCCAGTGGAAATTCGTAGGCGGTAGGTTGAGGCATTTCTTCAATTTTAAGAGCCCTGGGACCCAAGAACTAGACCTGATGAGGCTTCCCAGTCAGCCACTCGCCACCTTCCATTTCCTTCCCCCGAAAGTTTCCACTGGAAATTCCCCAGCTTTGGTCTGAGTGCTTGGCTCTGTAATCTTGGAGACATTCAGCATACACCCCACAATTAAGACTTTGCAACTCCACGCAGTGTTTCTTAAGAGAAAGTTAGATGCAATTAGATCATTTGAAGATGGATTAGCCTGCCGTCTGCACAATATTAAGAAAAATCACGTTGGCAATTGACAGGGCCTCTTTGAAGAGCTCTGAAGGAAAGCCACTAATGAGCTCTACGCTGGGTTGCCCCCCTGTACCCGAAGGGTTAACACAATTTGTGGGAAAGGAAAAAAATCCCCTGTGGTATTAAAATGCTGTGTCAGAGATTTGTAAACTCTCCTTTGTAGCTCTGCCCCCAGGCCTGGCTCACTTCAGTGGAGATCAGGTTAATAAGAGCTCCGTGGCTGCCTGGCAGTTCCTAATGGGGTTACAGTCTGCTGCCTGACCAGTGAAGGACAGTTAGTAGTAGTAGTATTAAATAAATGCTGAGGAATTTGATTCACAAAGGTAAGGGACATCTGCCTCTCCGGGGTCCATTCATCCCTCTTTAGACAAGAGCAGCTTGCTTTTCCTTTGGGGAAAACTGCCCTTTGTCCACTCTCGGGCTGGGTGGGGCTGGCCCAATACCCACTTTGGGGTGACCCTATGACCAACTCAGCTCCATGGGTGTACTTGAGAATCCAATCATGGCCCAAGCCACGGGACTTGTCAGTTACATGAGCCTATCAACACTTATTCCCCCTACCCCCAACCCCTGCTTTGTTGTTGTTTCTAGTTTCTAACTCCTGCCCGTTAAAGTTAGGTTTTCCGTCATTTGCGACTAAGAATCCTGATTAATAGAAATATTAGAGCAAGTTGTGCTATACTAGGCACTCTGAAGAGATACAAAAGAAACACATATACAATTGCCTTGCTCTTAGGAACCAACAACCTTAGAGTACCAAGTCCTAGAGACATTAACTATTTAAAGGATTAAATGGCATGGTGTATAATTAAATGACATAGAGAATATGTTCTGTGAGAAGTCAAGAGAGGGAGAAATTGATGTGGGTGGGTGGGCCTCCCGGCAGAGTTTGGACTTAAACTGGGCCCTAAAGGATGGAGGGGATTAGGTGAGACTGAGGGAATGCATGGCTCTGCGGGAGCCATGGGGGGAACTCCGTTAAAAGGAAGATCCTGTGTGGATGAGAAATGGAAAGTGGATTTTGACATATATATAATCAGGGCAGATACCAAAGGACTTGGAATCCCAGAATGAAAAGCTTGAGCTTCCCGGGATAGTTCACTGGTGTGGGTTTATGTACAGGCGAGGGAAATCCACCCCACATTGTGCTACCGGTTTAGGCAAGTATATGCCACCACATATGTTTCACCTGTGTTGGAGCAAAACCAGTACAGGGAAGGCGAAGGGCCACTGAACTTGGCTGTCCCATTTGATAACTGAGTGACAATGGGTGAGTTCCTTAATCCCTCTGAATCTCAATCTTCTCATCTGCAAAACGCAGATAATAATAGCTGCAGATTCAATGTGTTTGTGAGGGGCACTCAGGCAGTACCCGGCACATGGTGCTGCTAGGAGATGGTATCTGTTGAGCGCTTACCAGTGTGCCGCAGGCACTGTGCTGAGCACCTGCCATGCCTTATCTCCTTAATCCTCCCAATAGCCAGAGCTCAAACATGTTTGCTGCATCTGATTTGGGTACATTTTCATTCCTGTGCTTAATGGAACCATAAGCCTTATCGGAGCTCAAATTCACTGCCCAATGAGATCTGAGTATATTATCTGAACATTCTTAAAGGTTACAAATTCTGATTTCTTCATACACATCTTAAAATGATTTGAATTTAATATAATCACACTACAGAACATGTGGAGAGTAGATTAAAAGAAAAGAATGTAAACATCGCTCTACTACCTGCAACACAACCGTGATTTCCTAATAAAGAGGTTGGCATCTGCTTCTAGTCCCACCAGGTAACCACAGTGTGATCTTAGGCAAGTTACTTTAAGGTCCCTCAGTCTCAGTTTTCTTACCCATAAGGATTTATGGGATAGAATCTAACTTATGAGAGTTTTTTTGGTAAGGATTAAATGAGATAATTCATGCTTTGCACAGCACCTGACACATAATACACACTCAATAAATGTTATCGATGCCCTCCGGTCATTTTCCCCATCCACTTTCCATATGATCGCAGTAACTTTGTACATGCGATTGCTTCTACTTCTGTTTCCACTTAATATTGTACCTTAGATGTTTTCCATATAGTAACATCATCTCTCCGTCTCTCATGACTAATGTCTGTGTTCTCCTGACCGAAATCACTATCATTTAGCAACTTGTTCCCCCTTTTCTAAACATTTATAAATAACATGGCAGTTCACAGCTTTATACATATGGCTCTTTGTAAGGGCTTGAGTCTCAATACACTGTTTCTTTGAGCTCAGCTTGTGATTCTGCCCTCAGCTTTTCAGAAAGTGACACCCAAGTTAGTGAAGACCTTTGACAAATGATGGATTATGCCTGTTCGATGGACTGCCGTCAGAAGATATGATTGTCATGATTTTTCCATCACTGAATTCCCTCTGGTGTGATATTCTGTGCCCCATCTTTTAGATGGTTTTATTGTGGGTCTGAGAGGAATCCCAATACCTTTTAGCCGGAAGTGATTCCCTATTCTTTCTGAATCTTGTTTCTTGGAGTAGGACGGACTTTGCAGAACAATTCCGTGCTTTCTATTGCAAATGAAAACCTCAAGCCCTTGTTTAGGTGCCAGAGTACTTTGAAATCCGACCCTCCTGCATACACCTGGAGTCACCAGTAAGCCAGGCCCCCAGATTTCCTTGGCTGAAGAATACACAAAACTAAGGGCAAAGGTGAGCTTTTCATTTCTTCCCCAGGTCCTAAGGTTCCTTTGAAATCTTTATGATCTGTACCTTCAGGGATCATGCAAACAGCTCGAGGAAATCCTAAAATTGTGTTTTCTCCAGATAAGCATTCAGGTCAAAGGAAAGACCTTTGCATGCCTTCCTGATGAACAGAATCTTGCCTAGGTTTAGAAAAAGTCACCAAGAACAAAAATGGCATTCAGCATTTAACCAGTACACTGAGAAATAGTTTTCAAAGGATACAGAAAAGCCTAGCACACCAGAGCAGTGGCCCATCCTGGAAGTCTCAGGCCCCATGGTCACTTGCAGTGAATAATAGAATAGAAGTCTGTGAACTATTCATGAAATTTCAAACGTCCTAATGGTAACTGTATGTTATTACTATTTTTTAAAAACAGCACAGGACAACTAGAGCAATAAACTTATTTGCCTTGAATTAGATTAAGTGAAAAAACATTTGCATTCTCATGCTAATTGAAGGCTTTACGCGACAATATTTTTAAATAAATTTTGGTTAACTATTTTTATATTTTACAAAAATATTTAGTTTTAATAACAGTAAGCGGAACAATTACTTTTATGCAATTAGCTATTACTTAGTTGAAATCATCCGAAAAGCTCTATGACCTTGGACAAGCTGGTTAACTCCTAACAAGGTCATTTGTAAGGTATGTGGTCCTGAACAAGTTAGCCTCACTCAGTTTCCTCATTTATTAAATGGAAATAATATACTCTCCTCCCAAGGTTATTACAAGGAATAAAAGAAACAATACGTAAAGTGTAGAGGCAAAGTACCTGGCACACGGTAAGGGTTCAGTGTGTAAATGTTTTTTTCCATGAAAAATGCAAATCTGTATATTAGACAAAAGTATTTAAAGCATGAGTCCTTAGGGGCAAGGAGATGTAAAATTTAAAAAGGCTTCTCCGGTGGTGAAAATGTTGGAGGACAGCTCCTTGGCTCTGACTAGTGTTGGTTACTTAAAATAATTACCAGCACTGTCATCAGAATGAAACATCCACTGAATTCATCTGCATTTTGGAGCTACCAGGCAACATTCTTATGAGCACTTTCACACCTGGCATCACATACCTTTTCTTCTTGTACCTCGATTGCTGATGTTACTCCAGTTCCTGAAGGCACAGGAGGGCTGAGCACTGTGTCTGGGAAGGGAGAAGCTGATGGGCAAATGCTCTGATCCTTGCCCAAGGGCCCGCTCTGTGAGTGGTGGCATCAATGCTGCTTTTGTTCTACCTTCAGTGGCTGGCCCACTGTTGAACCTGGAGAGGCTGGCTGTTCAGGGCAACCTTGGCCCGCCAAGGACAGACAGCACCCACCGGAGCCAGGAGTTCACTCAGCCCCCAAGATCTGGCATGGGGGTTCTCCCCGCTAGGGAACCAGTGTCAGGGAACATTGACTCCCCCTTTGGCATTCTAATGCATTCCAAATTTTGTGGAGGTAAATTGGAGGTTTGAAATGTGATATCACTGCAGAAAAGGACAGAGCCATCAGCATGGAACCAGTATACCCTTGCTAATTAAAAGACGTAAGAATTGCCTTGTATTCGTGCAGGTGAATTGTCCTTCACTCATTAATCAGATATTGAGTTCCTACTAAGCATTATGCTTCATGTTAGGGATGTATAGATGAAAAAATGGCATCCCTGTCCTTAGAATCTGGTGGACTGGTGGAGAAGTTGACACCTGCTTAGGTAAGCACAGCGTAATGTCCTGGAGACAGTGATAGACACCTAGAGAAGAGGAAATGGAGCCTGCCTAAGGGGATAATAATCATAATAGCTATAATTTGTCAAGCATTTACTCTGTGCCATTCACTGTGCTAAGCACTTGGCATAGAACATCTCATTTCATTCTTAAAGCACAACTATAAAACTGATATTCTGATGCTCTGATTATCTTCCTACCTCTCTAGGGAAGGCCATGCGAAGGACATGGCATCTGAGGGTCTTAAAAAAAAGAATAGGGGTTTGGAAACTGCACGTGGTATGTAGATCATTCCAGGCATAGAAAACCAAGTGGTCTGTTTGGAGACCTGCAGATTCCCTGGTATGTGTGCTTCAGAGGGAGTATGGAGACAGTGCTGGGTGAGGATGCTGATTGCAGTGAAGAGAGAAGTAGGTGAGATAAGCTTTCAAGTACAGATGACTCTTAGCAGAGCTAAGCGTAGAGGAAGGAGACCCGGTTCTGCAGAACTCTAGGGAGAAAGAGGGATGACCATGAAGATTGGCTGGCTTCTGAGATGGAAAGCTGACACATAGAGGTAGGCTTGAAAGGGGCAATGAGAGGGAAAAACTAAAAATGAAGAACAGAAAGCATGATGGATAGAGTCAGGTCTTCACCCTCCCCAGATTGGAAGAAAGATAAAAAGAGACCTAAAGACATAAGTAAGTTCATAAGAATAGGTGTTGCAAGGGGAGACCCACATAGAAAGAGGCAGAAGGAAAGAATGTGATCTTGAGAGTTGTACCTGCCTGTTGCCTGTTCTGTCTGTGAGATCAAAAACAAGTCTTCTGAGGAGAGTGAGAGGTGACGGAGTATTTTAGGGCCTTGCGGAAAGAGGTGAAGATTTGGAATCACTGTTTCGGGCTATTGTGAGGAGCTCAGGATGCCCCTTTGGATCCTGATGAGAGAGTGTTCAAAGGAGGGAGAAGAGCATGAAGGTGATGGCACGTGAGAAACAGTTGAATGTACTGGGAATGGTGAATAGGAGTGGAAAAAAGATGATGAAGAGAGGACTTGCTAGATGATTTCAGGATACTGCCTTCAGACTTCTCAACGAGTCTGTGATGCTTCAGGGCACTGCACCAGGTCCAACAAGTGGTCCTTACTGGAGGCCGGTTCTAGCCCCCGGCAGAAAAACGTGTAAGTAATGCTACCCAACGATGGGATCATCTGCCTTGCAAAGGATTTCAATCATCTGCCAAGGATGTCATGCTGGCAGTTGGGTAAGCTGAGTCAGATGGCTTCTTAGATCCTTTTAATACTAAGATTTTATGGTTGCATAACATGGAGAGTATCAAAGTGAGGGGAAGCCGGGCTTAGCATTCTCGTAGGTTGTCCTGCTTTCTGAGCGTGAGCATCTTAATTATAATGTTCAATAGGGTTTGTGCAGTTCAATAACTGTAGAAATGACTTTGAAATTTTTGTTAATTGCAGGCGTTTTGTGAAGATTGGTAGAAGCCATGGTCTAGTTTAAAGACTATGTACATGATATCATCTAGTTAGCACACATCTATATAGATGTGTCTATAAAACCTATGATCACTATGGGAAGGACTTTTTTCTCTTTTTATGCCCATCCCATTTCATTACAGATTAGAAGAAGACCCTTAGCTGGGGCAACTAAGGAAGACCTTTGGTCCTTATCTACTTTGGAGTCCTCCTCTCACGTTTTGTGCATCTTCCTTGTCAAGTCACCTTCTTTTCATTCACCTCCTGCATTAGGATTGGCTGCTTTCTTCTTTGGAATCTATTAGTCTGCCCTAGTGGTTCTCTACCGGGGTGATTCTGACCTTCGGAGGACATTTGACAATGTCCAGAGCAGTTTTGATTGTCACGACTAGAGAGGGGGTCTGCTGGCATCTGGTGGCTAGAGGGCAGGGTTGCTGCCCAACCACTACAGTGCTCAGGACGGCCCCCACAACAAAGAATTATCCAGCTCAAAATGTCAGTAGTGCTGAGGTTGAGAAATCCTGGTCTGTTTTTAAGTCTTCTAAGTCAGCTGCTATCACCGCATTCTGTAAAACCCCAGATGCCTACTTTGATTGTCTAATTTGAGAGTTGTTGCATGGCTGAGTGCTCTGCCTGTGTTAACTATACACCTCACCCATCCCTTTCTTCATGCTGTAGCCATAAGAAGGACATCTTTGACTCCCTTTGTCAGGAAGAGTCTCTTGGTTGGAGTCCAAATAGAACCAGATCTCTCCCAAGATAAAGGCAGGGATGCCATGGCTTTCAGAGTCACAGCATCAGATATCTCCTATCTGCAGCAGCTCTAGGCCAAGAGTACCAACGGAGGACAAGTTAGAAATACAACTATGTGGTACCATTTCTATGATTTTGAGTAAGAGCCCATACCATGTTTAAAAGACTGGGTATTAGAGCTCTACCATGAAGGTCCCCTGCAGCCTTTTCAAGCCAAGACAAAACCAAGACAAGACAGTGGTACTAATGCAAATGTGACTTTGGCACAAACACACACTGAGAAAATAGTGCCTGACTAGCTTACACCTAATCTTCTGCTACATGTCTTTGCACCTCTGATCCCAAATCAGGCTGAAAGTTTCAGGGAATTCAATCATAAATTAGCCCTTGGTAGTTTCCAGATGTTCTACCCCCTAAAGAATCCTAGGACAGCATCCCTTTATGACCCACTATGGGTAGCTAGCCTGCCCCAGTAGAAATAACCCAGGGTTGAGATTTCCCTTTTCATCTTTTACCTTCTACAGGCTAAGTGGCCTCAGGAAAATCATTCGAACTCCTAAAACCTAGGTTTTCTCATCTTTGAAATGAAGACATCTACCTTCCCATTTCTGGAAATCCATTCTGAGCAAATACTCTTTTAAAAAATTCAGACAAAACTTTATGTACAAAGTTATTTATTGCTTCATTGTTTAACATTAGACATCATTATAAAACATTAATTATGACATACCCACAGAATGAAATGTTCTGTACCCATGAAAAAATATTGTTCATGAAGAGTCTTATTGACTAAGAAAATGCTTGTGTTCTAACATTAAGAATAAGAAGCAAGATACAACACACACACCTATATCCATATAATATCATCTCAACTATACAAAATATCCGCAGGGAAAAAGTCTGGAAGGAAACCAACCAATTTCCAAAAGTTTATGCTTAGTTTTGTGTTAGTACATATATAACATTTTAAATAAAATAATTTAACAGTGGGATATACAATACATTTTTTTCCCTTTAAAAGCAGAGCATGTAACACTGAAGTTTGAGAAACATTGACTTAGGACTCTGGACAGAACTGAGAGTCATACGTGTTTCAGTAGAGGTCAATTAATGGATAAGATCATCTAGGACAAACCTATAGTGTGAGAGGAGACAAGAGTCAAGGACTGAATCCTGAGAAACCGTAACACATATGGAATAAGTGAGGAAGCTGAGCCAGGGAAGGGACTAAGCGTATGACAGCAATTAATATGAGATAATTATCTAGATGGATTAGAACAACGGCATTGAGAAGAGAGAGGGATTGATAAAACTGAAAAGAAATTAAGAGTCACAAGTTCGGTATGAGAGATAAGGGTATTGGAAAAGCCAAAGATTACTTGAAGATACTTAGCTTGGAAGATACTTAGCTTGGAAGGATGCTGATATCAAAAGCAAAGATGGGATCATTTGAGAGGAAAGCATTGATGGTGGAAGAGGACAAAGGAAAAGGTAAACTTCGTTTTGTACGGATTGTGTTAGAGATTTCCTTTTAAGAGAGAGCCTCTAGCTGCAGCAGCTTGGGGATCTGCCATAGCATCCAAGCCAGGATCACACTTCCCAGGCAGCTCACAATCAACCAGTGACTAAGCTCAGAGGAGTAATAGAGCTGAACCTTTCTGTCCCGTGTTGCCTCCTCTGATAGGCAGCTCTTGCTCTGAGGCTCCCCTCTGGGCTGGCCCAGACTCTCAGAGCAGGACTGTGGTTTGATGCTTCTGCTTCCCATTCCTTCTTCCTTCCCCCTCTCTTATCTCAGATGTCAGGCCTGCATTACAGTCTGAAACCTCTCCCTGCCTGCTTCAGTCTTGCCCTCTTTTTCATCCACAAACACGACCCACAATAAATCTCTTATTCTTTTAACTCCCATCTGAGCATCTGCTTCCTGAGGACTGGAACTGATACAGGCGATGGTTGCGTATCCAAATGGAATTATGTGGGAGGGAAAATTGTATGAGTCTCGAAGATGATCAGGATTGAGAGATACCTGAATCACAAGGGCCTCCCTAACAGCATAATCACAGGGAGGAATGGACGACCAAAGTTTGAGCTTTAAATGACACTCATAATTGGGAGAGAGTACAGGTAAAAGAGAATTCAGTATAGGAGGGAAAATACTGACGAATAGAAGGAAAACTAGGAAAGCACAAGATCAAAGAAACCATGAAGAAGGGAGAGAACTTCTTAGGAGCAGGTGATAAAGAGATTGGATGTCTGAGGAAAATCTGTATGGAGCTTAAGATCTTGCATTTAGAAATTGAAATTATGGTTGGCCATTGAAAGATCATTTCAGAGAAAGAATGGGAATAGGTGCCAAATTTACAGTAATCAAGAAGAAACACAGTGGGAAATTACTGGAGGGAGTGATGGTAGACCATGTTTAAAATGTTTGACCAGGATTAAAAGGAGGGAAATTGGGATAATGAGAAGTAAGACTGTGTTTGTGTGTATGTGTTTTCAGTAATATCTGGAAGAGGTCTTTGAAGATGTTAAAGAGAAAAAATGATCACTGAGGGATTAAAATCCTGGAGGCAGTGGGAAGAAAAATGCTACTGAGGCCAGGTAGAGGGGTTAGATTTCAATAGGAAGGGAGAAATCTCTTCTCTGGAACTTGGAGGGAAGAAAGAGAACATGGCTGGATGACAGAGATGGATGAGAATAACGGGTGGGAATGAGGAATTGCATACTCCGTATATCTTACGATTATGACAATGACAAGGACAATGTCTGAGATTAAGGGAATGAGTTGGAGAAAATGTTTAAAGAGAGAGAAGAAGGTCAGGAATCGCTGGTGTGCACACTGTGTTGCATAATGGGTGAAGGAGATTCTTGCCTTGAATGCATGAAGTTGGATCTCCGTAAAAGCACTGGTCCAAAGGACTGTGACTCTAATTGGCAGGAAAGGACACATAAGTACTGACATTTCTCTTACAGTCTGAGTTTTCCTAGCTCAGATATAACCTGACTGTGCAGAGATAGGAACTGGCATTCTGCAGTCTACTACTGTAATAATAATACTCATAGAAAAAGAGCTAGTCCATAGTTACACGTTTGCTTTGTTTGGGTGGCACTGTACTTTATTTCTCATAGCAATGGGAGATAAAGACAATAATAATGACTGAGAATCCCCATGCTCTATGGCAGAGCTGGTATGATCAGAGAAGAAATGTTGGTGCTCTAGAGCAAAAGCTCCGTATGACCAAAGTCTGGATTTGCACAGCGTTTAGGCTTTATAGCTTTATCCTGGCCTCTCAACTCTTATAGCTATAAAGGAAAATTTTATTATTGACATTCCAACGGGAAGAAAAAAAATCCCTATTACTAAATAGGAAAGTGCCAACTCCCAAGTATTTTTCCTATTGGAATAATTGTTTCAATAACTGAGAATTATTATTTCAATAACTGAGAATTATTATTTCAGTAACTGAGAGTAATTGTTCAGTAATAATATTTGCAAACTGGTGATATCTTAGGAACATGACTGTACATTTAGCACAGAGCAATGCCCAGCACAGTAGCCTGAAATCACCTGAAAGGCAGAATCCACAGCAACTCTCATTGGCATTGGCCAGACATGGCTCTAGGAGCTGGTTCATAGAGGGGCCCTTCCATTGATCTTATGAAAAGAAAACTGCTGGAAAGCAAAGAAATGAGCCAGGCATGTCGGTTTCTCCAACGTGACCAGTGATATGTCTGCAAGCGTGACATGCTTGCTAATTACCCCCAGAGTCCTGCAACGAGACAAAGTACTTTATTCTTCGGACTTTGAAGCACCCCTTGGAGACACCTCGATAAGGTCTAATGATAGGCCAGCTTTTGCCTCATAGTGGGTTCTGCAGGTGCTGCCGTTGGCTTCCAAGCCCGGTTTGTTCCAAGGCTGGCAAAGTTTGCAGGAATGTCATGTGAAGAGATTTATAATACTTTGTGATTCCACCCAGCTCCCAATCACTATATGAATAATCTTTCTCATAGCATACTAGTAATTCTATGAGCAGCCCTAGCCAAAATCAACGGAATGAGCAAGCTTGAGGAAATAATTTTTTTCCTTTTTAAGAAGTCATTTTGCTGACGTTTTACAAACCTCATAAAAATTAAGGGTTCGTTTGAATTCGGGAGAAAGACTCATTTTATCAAAACTCATTTGCCAAAAATATTTAAATGAGCACATGCTGGATATAAAAGCGCCAAAAAAATAGTATCAATTATACCTTCTCAACCTTCCAGACTCTCTCTCCAGAGCCCTTAAAATGCAGCGTTTTTCTACAGGTGTTAATGGGATCTTGCTAAGAGGAAGGCGATTTCAGGTAGGGTTGTGACAGGGTGGCTTGTGGGGTGGGTGCTGTGGAACCCTCTGAGGACTCCTGACCACAGTCCCATTCAGAGCCAACAATGGCGCTCGTTGTTATAAGCAAGTGTCAGTCACGAAAGAGCTGCCATTACGGAGTGGAGCCCGGGTTTCCATATTCCCAACATGGCCAGAGGTTTCATTCCCCGAGAATGTGTTTATTCAGCCTAGTAAAAACATTAAAAAGGGGAATAAATCTCTGCCGACCCCAAAATGCTTTTCACCACAGCTGTAAACCATAAAACATTTAGAAAGGTAGGCAGGACTAAAGATAATATGGTTCCCCCAAGCAGCATGGACCTGGAGGTGGCCCTTGCAAAGACAGCTGCAGCGCACAGAGCGTCCCTGCAAAATCATTAAGGGAGGGACAGTTTCTATAAGGTGTTAAATTATTAGTAGTAGGGTTTTTTTTTCTAAGGGGGGGGAAGGCAATAATAAAAACCATGTGCTCAGCAGCCTGCTTGGCCGTATAAAATAGAGAGGCCTGTGACTTTAAGTGTTGTAAAAGGGGTTAATTGTCGATTTCTGAATGTGGCAAGTTTATTGATCTTGTTAACAGCAATGGAGCATGTGCCGTTGGTTACCATGGAGGGAAAGAAAAACAGCCTTCTATCCTGTTATTCCATGGACACCTTACTGGTCTTGGAGCCCAAGTTAAGGAACATATGGGTAAATGCAGCATTAAAATTGCTTCTTTCCTCTTGTCCAAATTTGGAGCCATCCTTAAGGTTCTAGTTCCTTCTTACAGCTACATTTTACTACATTATACTTACTTTTCACACAAAATGTATTATTTATTTGTATGACAACCCCACACAGTGGGTGGGGATTTTATAGCCATTTTACAGATAAGGCAACTGAGGTTCAGAGAGGTTAGGATCCAAATCCAGTCTTCATATTCCAAGTCCAGTGCTTTTCCACTAGTTATTCAAACAATTCATCCATTGGTTAACTCAGTGGGTATTTAATGAGCCCCCTGTAGGAGCCAGGCACTGGTCTAGTTGCTGGAGACCGAGCAATGGACAAAAGTGACAGCATCTCTGCCATTGCAGGGTCTGTGTTTTGGAGGGCACTACCCTAGCTTTCAAGACCCACTCTCTCTTCTAAACTATTTTCATATGCATAGTCTGCCTCTGCAGTTTGATATTTTATTTTGCTGTTGAGTATTGCCCTATTGTTATTTCATGCATGTGTTTTCCCTATGGCTCCCCCAACTGGACAAGAAGCCACATGAAGGCAGGGCTGCTTTCTAATGCTCCTCTTTTTCACACTCCCTTCGAGCACAACCCATTAGGTAAAGTGCATTGGGCTTTTTCTCTGCCGCAGAAGCTCCTTATTACTCTCATCTTAAGATCACCGAGGACCTTATTTAGGGCTTGACTCCTGCCGCTTTGGTTATTGAGCGCTACCCTCAATGTTACATTCACATTGTCTCAGTGATGCTGAGAAATCCCATTCTACGGTTGAGGAAGATGTGCCTTATGGCGGCTAAGAAACTTGCTCAAGTTCTCACAGTCAGTAAGAAGCAGAGCTGGGATTCTGACATGGTCTGACTCAGAAGTCCAATTTCTTTCCACCAGGTACTTGGGCCTGAGTAGTGAGGGAATCGTTGCTCCCCTGAAACACATAGAGAACATCCAAAGCCCCTGTTACTTATATGCAGGGCAAATAGGGTGAATTCAACAACTTGGGTCACTTTAAGTCTACCAGCCATTCTACCAATGATTCATCCAATCATTTAGACCTTCATTGCAGAGATCATTATGTGTGTTAGTTTCCTGCCCCATCCTCCATTTTGTGTTCCTTTCAAAACGGCACCTGTCTTAGTTCAGGTGCTATAACAGAATGATATAGAGTGGGTGACTTAGACAACAGAAATTTATTTCTCACAGTCTGGAGGCTGGAAGTCCAAGATCAGGGTGCCAGTATGGTCAGGCTCTTAATGAGGACCCTCTTCCTGGTTATGTCTTCACATGGCCTTTTTGGTGTGGGCACACAAAGAGAGATATCTCTTGTCTCCTCCTCTTTGTGTAAGGGCACTAATTTCATCATGTGGACCCCACCTCATGACCTACTCTAGCCTCAATCACCTACCCAAAGCGCCACCCTTTAATACCATCCCATTTGGGGTTAGGGTTTCAACATACGAACTTTGGATGGACCCAAACATGCAGTGCATAGCAGCATTTTTTTTTTCAATAGGGCAAGTTGCAAAGGAATCCCCATGTTTCTAGAAAAGTGACAAATCAGAGATAGCTAAAGTCAGGAGGGCAATGTTAGCACACCAGCCTGTGATAACTGGCTTATTAAAAACATTAGTATTAGTGCAGTGCATTGGGTCTGAACCACCATACACAGTACATTAGCAGTTGGCATCCATTCTGAGAAAAGGTGGTGGGGCTGGGGCCAGAGCTTGGGTCAGCTGCTGAAAAACAGAACCCAGCTGGAGCCATGGGGGTCTGGGCAACTAGGTAGAGACCGAGCCGTTTCAGGTTTGATGGCATAGTTTCCACTTTAAGTAATGTCGTCTAATCTTCATTTACATTCTTCGATCTACACAGAAATGTATTTATTATTGTCCCGTGGTAAGCGGTAATGGTGATGTAAAGCAGCGCTCCCTGAAACTGCCTGCAGTTTCATACAAAATGTACGTGAGGAATAAAGATACAGAATGTAGTGGGGAGAGCCCTATAGCATGACAGAGTTTATTAAAATGAAGGAAGAAAGAAAAGGAAAGGAAAGAAAAGAAAAGAAAAAAGAAGGGAAGGAGGAACGGAGGGAGGATAGGAGGGAGGAAGGGAGGAAGAAAGGAATCCTAATCGTTTTGGAACCTTTATCAATCAGTCTGTCAACAAGTAACTGATAATTTCTGAATGTGAAGAGTTGGCTTACAAATGAGTTACATGTGTAATGAGCTTTTGTTTGGTTTCTGCACGTGGATAATGACTCAGCTGGTGAATCAAGTTGGAGAATGGCAGGCTGGTAGACTGGGTCTCCTGTGAACACTTGTGATTATTTAAGGAAAGGCTTCTGCTTTCATTGGGGCTTGCTGGAAGAGCGATACCTTGCCAAGCCGCATTTTTGCCAGTTGTGGCTTTGAGATAACATGATTTAAAATTTGTATGCCAAACTTAAAATCCACAGTCTTTTTCGTATAGGCACAAGTCAATTCCATCTCCTTAATCAAAAGAACATGCCAGCAATTATTGCTTCCCAATATGATTGAGCACGCCACGATGTAAGGAATGATTCAGAGAGACGTAATCTATTAGTATTACACCTTCTCATAAAGGGATTGTGGGCACCTATGTTTTGTATATCCAGAGCATGTTTTCTTCCTTTGGAGGAGATACTTCTCTCCTTACCAACTGTGATGATTCTTCTGATGGTGCCAATCAGAATGCTTTACACTTAGACCACAGAGACCTATATAAGGATGAGTAGTGACACCAGCCGGGCCAGTCCTAATCTTTCCACAAAATTTTTCTAATAGGGAGCTGACAAAAGAACTTTCTTGTATTTCTAGATTTGTAATTGCAATATAAATCCGGAACTGCCTATGGCCATAAAACCAAAAAGCTGAGATGAGAGAAAGATAGGAGTATCTGATTCTTTAGATCCAGCCTTCTCTGAGCCAGCTCTAACCCCACTTGTCCCAGGCGTTGGCTAGTGAGCCAGTAATTATTACTTTTTTGCTGAAGCTAGATTAAGTTGGGATTCTGTCATTTGCAACCAAGAATCCTGAATGATACAAATGATAAGAAGATCAAGTCCAGAGAAATATGATCCCTAGTTACCTAATAATTGGGAAAAGCATTCAGGCAAGGTTTACATTAAACAAAATAAGGAGAATGCATATGCAAAAGACAGTACACTTTAAGACATCAAGAGCTAGTTTGAAATCTTTGAAAAGAACTACAGACTGCAGAATATAAATCTTATGGGCAAACCAATCTCTACAATGTTCTCTGCAGAAGTGAAAGAGCAGGGCTTAAAAATGATAAATCTGCTTTGTTCTGGACACAGGTTTTCAAGAACATGTTTCACTGTGTTTTGGAATACATTTTCATTGAAAGTGATTTACATGATTGTACTAAAAATTATGGTACATTTAATCTTTGGCACATTATTTTATTTCCCAAGTTAGTGGTTACCATCTTAGTTAGCCTTGATAATATTAGCTAAATAACCAAACCAGTAGGTTAGGACGTGTCAGTATGGACAACCTCTATTGAGGGTCATTGACTAGAGAATAAACAGGCTGGAATGTATACATCAAACTCATTTTTCATCTTTTAAAGTGTCAATGTTTCCATGTCTATACCTACACTTTTCATAAATGAGGAAAGAATATGTGAAAATCTGCTCACAACTTATAATTTTTGAAGGCAGGAAAATATTTTATATTTTATATTCCCAGTGGAACAAGGGAAATGTAACAAGTCTTCTGTACGTCGAGGAGAAAGTGTCTGTTGTGTTCTCAGTGTCCAGATCAATTGCATTTATCCTAAGTTGAGGGATGTCTCATAGCTCATTTAAGGAACACCCACAGTGGGTCATGACAGGCCTTTGGGGAGAAACATAATCATGTTCATAAGTATCTATTAAAAAGCAGAAGATCTCAGAAGTCACATTTGGATGAACTTTAGTTGATTCATTGAAACATTAATTATGTCAGATATCCCATGAACCCTAAGCTGCCTTAGTAAAAATAAAAACTCTTTGATACTCTGTTTAGTCAGTACATAAGTAACCCCAATTGTTGTTGAATGTACATAGAGCAACAATTAACAATGAACAAATAAACAAGTCGGGATATGATATCATCGGAGTGCGAGGAAATGACCCAAAACTCGATGTTCTAGCATTAAGTGTTTTCCAAGAGGAAATCAGTTTCTACCCCATGTGGCCATTGTTACGGACAAGAATCTGGATTTTGTTTGCCCTTGATTACACTGAAGAAAGAAAAAATATGTTGTCCTGGTGAGAAGCAAGCACTGAGATGGTTTTCCTCAGTGAAAATCAATGTGAAGTCTTACTCCCAACCTAGAAGAGGGTGAAGAAGTAAGGGACAGGATGCTAGTTAGCCCATTGATATCATTCAAGTTCCCGTCTTTTCCCCTGGTGGACATTCTTTTTCTGGTTTTACAGCTGAGAGAGCTCAGTTCTATCCAAAGGCTCTAACATTAACGCCCACACTTCTATGGACCTATTTTAATAATGGCCATTTGTCTGGATTAATTGAAGTAATCTTCAAACGGCCCTAATGGTTTGATACATTTGTCACCATCCCTGTTTGAGACTCAGAAAAGTTAAATACTTTGCCAAAGATCCTGTAGATGGATAGAGGCAACTAGGATTTGCATACCAGTCTGTCTGGGTCTGAAGCCAACATCTTAACCATTAAACCCTTTGCAACGTGCAATCCACTCCTTCACATGCAAAGCTGCTGCTTCTGACCCATGAATGGTTTGTTGTTGTTTTTTTTAAGTCATTAAGGATGAACTTTCTCCATCCCCCAGCCAGTCACACTTTTTAGCCTAATGGTAGAAGTGTGTGAAAGGTCTGTATACTCTAGTGTAACACAGATTTGGCCCAGCCACAGAACAACACCAGTGACGTGTTTCTTTCACATTTACATTCACACACCTAATCAGCTGACCAGAGACCATAATACTAAGGATCCCTTTATATCCTCAGATCCCAAAGATCATTCTCTCAGGCTACTGCTTGCCAGTCTGGTTTCTCATATTCCAGGGCACATATCCCATTCTGGGCCAGAAGGGGACACAAAATGCCTACCTGGTATTCTTCCTTCTGACCCCCAACCACTAACCACCATAATATTCTCTCCCCTCCTCCTCTCCCTTTCCCTGCCTTTCTCTCCCCCTTTCTCTCTTCCTCTTCTATTCCCAGAATAAGATTTAGCATGAAGGATGCCTTTTAGCCTCAAAACTGAATTTCTTGAAGGCTGGAATCATTCACCCCCAAATCCCAGCAGCAAGTAGTGTCGCTGAACTGAGTCTACTAGTTGGAGGGATAAATCAGTAGATAGATGCAGCCTTGGACCATTTATTTCTTTCAAGACTCATCAAAGTCATTGAATTTAATAAACAAATAATCATTTTGATATGTGTTTCTCCCCATTCCCATTACTTATTCATACAGTTTTGAGTGCAATTCTAAGGAGGATGGGGTAGTTTAACATGCTTTTAAGGTTGAAATTTAATTCTCTCTTCCCTCCCTTCCATATTTCGTCTCTCCATCCCTCCCTTTCTTCCTTCTTTCCAAATATCCTTTAGACAAGCAAAGAAAAAAAACATACTTCATTGAGACTTTAAGCAGTTCGCATCTAATTGGGTGACTCACGAGAGGTGAAGTACAGGTGGTTTCAAATGTCTTCTCAGAATGACTCCATGTTATATGATGGCAAGAACACTGGGCTGGACATCGGGAGCCCTGACTTTAGCCCTAGTCTTCCCTTTCATATTTCAGAATTCTGAGCAAATCACTTGGCCTTTTTGTACCTAGTTTTGTCATCCATAAATAGGGAAGTTTGGACTAGTGAGTGATTTGAGGAGTAGGAGCCCTCAAATATTCATGGAGGTGCCTCGGGGTCTGTCCCAAAAGGGATGGTGATAGAGAAGGGTGAGGTTGTATAGAACAAGCAGGGCTGATCCCCCCCCATCCCTCCTTCAACCAGAATAAATGTTCTTGTTAAACTGTTTTTAACTCTTTCACTCTTTTGAGCTTCTGCTAGAAAATCTACTCCAAAAAAGGTAGAAAACTACTGGACTAGATTATCCTTAAGGTGCTTTCAGCGTATCTGATTTCAATATATAAATTATCTGTTTATAATCTTCGTATACAGAAAGAATGGAGACTTTCTTTTTCTCGTGTGCTTGTTGCTCTAAGAACAAATTTCTTATCACAAGAATAATCTCCTTTTCATCCTGCTTCCAGCCTGGCTTAATGTAGCTCAAAATGCTCAAGCTAGATCCGTTATCCCCCTTGTGAATATCTCCCATTTAAACACGTCTATCAGCGGTGGGCTTAAGAGGGACGTATATGTTTTCACAGTTGCTACACAGGGCCAACTGTTTTGGTTAAGGGTGACCACGTAGGACAGCTTTGTGCTCTTGAGCTGTCCTCTGTTAGATGAGAAGTAGTAAGCCATAATCAAAGCAAAGCCTAGGTTGCTCAGCCACTTTGTAAGAGACATCCTTGCGGTCCTGCTGACATTTCCTATATTATATTAATAATGTGTTTCGAGAAGGTATTGTTTGGTTTGTTTTCTGGACAAGTTAGAGGAGTCCCTCTCTCTCTCTCTCTGTTTTAGCCACGGCCTTTGGTAGGGTTTGTTTTTTCTGCTGTCCCAAGACAGACGACTGAATGGATTGCTGAAAATGTCCAGGCTGCTTCTAGCTCTAGAGGCAGCCCAGCTCCAACAATGGAAGGCATTTAGCAAAGCCTTGAGTTTTAGAGCAGGAAAGACTTGAGAGGGCATGTCATCTGGCATTTTTTAAGATGCTTTTTAATTTTTTTAGCAACATACTCTTTTCCCCCGTAAAACAAATCTGATGCAAAACCTCAATTTATGAAACAGTAAAAAGAAGAGGGGGAGGTAGGAGAATTTTACCAAATTGTACTTCCCTTGCTGTTCTCCCTCACACACGCTCAGCAACACATAAGCATCACGGAGAACCCTTTGAGTCCTAGAGGTGATTATAACTCCACTGTATAGTCCTCCCCTGAACCCCTCTTTTCTGTTAGTCAGGAAAGTGAGACACAGTGAGTTTTAGTGACTTGCCCAAGACCCCACAACTGGTGATGTCAGTACCAGATTGCAAGGTTTCTGATTCTAGTTTAATATCCACCCTTCCATTCATACCTACCCCGATCTCTAATTTACTGTGTCACCTCACCTTTTAACACTCAAAAAGAGCAGGACAAAAAATTACATACCAGGCAGTGTGGTTGATACTTTTATATCTGTCTTTATTTCTCAGAGCAACTTCATGAGGAGGGCAGTATTAGTATTATCATTTTATAGATGGGGGACATGGACAAAGAGAGGTTAAGTAACTTGTCCAGTGGAACTCAGTCAGAAGTGGTTGAACTTGGATTGAAAGCTAGTTTTATCTGATTTTAAAAGCTGTTCCTATTATACCCCAGGATAAAGACAGCAAACCAATGTTTGTCATGAATAAAGCCTTGTCTTAACATGACAAGCTCAGGTAGTAAAGCCTGACTCATACCTCATGAGATACTCTGTAGCTCTTCTTAAATAACTATGTGGACTGCCCCTCAAAAGTTTCTGTGTCTGTTGTGAGCACCTTGTAGGGTGTGTTCCCAAACCTCAAGCAACAACACCCCTTCTTTAGGGACCATTCCCTGTCACTCCCCTACCTCACCCCATCTAGAAACTGGGGCTTCTAGAGCCATGTTTTGACATTTGATTCATCAGGTCTTGAATGGGCCAAGGCAGGAACGAGAACCAAGAGAGAATCAACATGTAAAATCAAGAGGCTTACTCACCATAAGGATTGAAAGATGCAAAGAGAACCAAAGATAGAAATGGAGGGACATCCTGTGATGGCATCCATCTTTCTATTTCTGTCCTTCAGTTCAATGGGGACACCCTTTTAACTACATAATACAGTCCGCCTTTCCTTTCTCAAGCTTTGGTTTCTGTTACTTGCAAACAAAACAGTCCTACTGAATATATCATCACATCCAGAGATCTGAAGATTCTTCAGGTGACTACAGACTGCCTTCCTGTTGCAGGCATGCTTATTGTTTGTACAAACCGTACAGTGCTACCGCTGTTAGAGGCCTTGGCAATGAGCTATTTCAGTCCTCTTTGTTTACACAGAAACAAGAACCTCTGTAAAGTCTCCTTTCACACAGGTACACTATCCAGAGAAAGTTGATCTGCTCTGGCCCTCTTGACTTGGTCTCTTAGACTTCTTCCCATTGGACAGAAAATATAAAATATGTATGTCCAAAATAAATAAGCTAGGAATGCAGAGCTCAATTAAGTAGAATGAAATGCTTTATGTTTCACAAATGGATTAATTTGAGAAGCAAAATCTAAGTTATCATCGTTTCCAGATGGAAATAGCCCAAATGTTCAGCAACACTAAAATAAATAAGTTATGGTGTTCTATAGTCATAGCACATTGACTAGCAACCAAAAGTGAAATGCTGCATACCAACAAAAAGTAATGAATGACAGCTATAGGAAACAACACAGATGAATCCCACAAACATATTGAAGAAAGAAGCCAAGTGCAAAGGAGTATAAATTAGATAATTAAGTAAGTTGCTATAAAGTCCAAAAAGATGAAAAGCTAATATAAGATGATAGAAGTCAGAATAATGGTTACCTTTGAGGGGAATAAACGAGAGGGCCACAGGGGAAGTTTCCGGGTGTTGTAGTGTTCTAGGTCTCGGTTTAGATGGTAGTTACGTGGGTATGTTTACTTTGTAAAAATTCACTGAGCTCTGTATTGATGATTTGTACTTATTTCTGTATGTATCTTATACTTTGATTTTAAAAGTTTCTCCCCAAAAAAGTCTGAATCACTAGAAATTAGGCACAAAACCTAATTCCTTTAGGTCTGGGACTCGCATAATATAAAATAAGTATTTAAAATCAGCATTCTTAAAACTAGAGGGAATCTGAGAAAGAGTATCTAGTTCAATTGTCAGTGTTTTATAGAAAGAGAGACTGGGCCAAAGAAGTAAAGTGATACGTTATAAATTATACAGTTTATAATTGGTAGAGTCAAGATTAGTGCTTCGATCTCTTAGCTATGTTAGCAAAGATACTCCAGATAAACCTCTTAAAGAATAATATGCTAAAGTCAATTCACTCTGAAGTGTACTTTTGTATTAGGAGCAAAGGGTTTGTAAAATAAATAAATAATGTGAACAGCGCTATCAGTGTCTGCATAGAGACAATATGATAGCATTTGTAATGATAAAATCCCTCTATGACCCACTCCGTGATATAGCCATCTGGTTTGGTTTCTGAGAATTTTGGCAAAACTATACATCACTAGAAATCTCATTCCCAGGCTAACATTTGAAATAAAGCCTTCATGATGATGATGATGATGTCAGGGATGATAACAATGTCAATGATGACAAGGTCAACAATGATGATGATAATACGGTCTTACACTTGGGTAAGACATTAGTTTTCTAATTTGTGAAAATAGTTTCCTAATTGCTACTGTAACAAATTACCACAAATTTGATGGCTTAAACCAATACAGATTTATTATTTTAACAGATTTGGAGGTCAGAAGTCCAAAATGGGTCTCACTGGGCTAAAATCAAGGTTAGTTCTAGCGGCTCTAAGGGGGAATGCATTTCTTTGCCATTTCCAGCTTTTGGAGGCTGCCCGCCTTCCTTGGCTCGTGGCCCCTTGCATCTTCAAAGCCAACAATAGCCGGTAGAATCTTTCTCAGCACTGTGTCATACTCACACTGACTTTCCTGCCTCCTTCTTCCATAATTAAAGAATGCTAGTGATTACTTTGGGCCCGGTTAATCCAGGATAATCTCTTTATTTCAAGATCAGTTGATTACTGATTTTAATTCTGTCTGCAACCTTAATTTCCCGTTTTCCATGTAACCTAAAATGTTCTAGGGGTTAGGACATGAACATCTTTGGGGGGACCATTATTCCTCCTACCGCAGGTAGATTTGTATGTATGCATTTTTCAAAATAGTGTTCTGTATATATATATTTTTTTTTTTCATGTCTGAAAGCAATGCTTTACCTAGAACAAAGTCGTTCTGTTCCGGGTGTGATTATTCTCATTTTGCCAAGGGGAAAAAAAATAAACAGAGAAGTGACATAAATTGTCTACGTTTCTACAGCTGGTTGAGGCAGAGTGAAGTGCTAGAAACCAGACTTCCAAACCCACTGCCTGTGTTCTCTAAACCCACTCTTGGCTTCTTCAAGCTCCATAAGGTCCTGAGGCCGAGCCGTAGTCGGCAGTTTGAAGCATGAGAGTTGTGGAGGACTGGCAGTTGCTGCATTACTAACTGCTACTTGATGGACACATTTTTGCAAAGAGCCCCATTTTCTGTTAATCTACCCACAGTTGCTACTCATCTGTGTAAGGCTTAACATTTGCCTCATTCTCTCCTATTCTTAACCCTCACCTTGGGTCATGTGCTTGTCACAAAGCAATATCTCTCTGGTTCTAGGCGAACTTCAGCCCTTTCAAATTTGTTCCAGGTAATTGGGGCGGGGGAGACCCTAGGGCAGTGATGAAATTAAGTGACAGCCATGATGGATGGGACCTGAGGGCATGCACTGTGTGTGAGAAGACCAGACAGCTGTGGTCAGGGAGGAAGACCCTTATCGTAAGCATTTGGGCTTTTAGATGTGTTGTGCCCCTGCCCAGAGACAGGTCCCCTCTGCCAGTTCATTGCCCTTGGTCATGGCTCCCTCCCAAACAGCCTCTGAAATGACGGAAGAAGGAGGGTCAGATGGTACAATGCAAGCAGCCCAAGTTCTGTACTCTCTTAGGGATAAACAGAAACAGGGTGTTCCTGACCCTTCTCTTAGCCTGAGTTCTGCTCATGGAGGTTCCCTAGTCTCCCTTACAGAGACTCAGATGCCCCACTTCTCGTGTTCCTCCATAGGCCAGAATTCGCAGCTGAGCTGAGCCTCAGAGCAAACCGGGGCTCCTGCCTAAGCACACACAACAGCACAGGCCAGCCCTGAGAACAGTGAGCTTGGGGCAGGCCTGGCTTTGTCTGTCACCCTTTGTGTATCACTCTCCCGTTCAGGTTTCTTCACAGTGATCACCCCTCCATGTTTACGAGGATAACAGCTCTAAGACTTGAGGGTTATTCAGCACCAGTCCTGCATGGTCTGGTTAGAGGGGATTGCTGTTCCTGAATGTGCTTACGTACCTTATTCTTTCATCCCAACCGTGTGCAGAGCGGAATCAGCTTTGTAGTATCGTTACAGAGCTAAAGCAGACCCTTTCCTACTTCAGGCTTTTGTCAGCCTGAAATAATTTTCTCCTGGTAATAAATAAATCATTTCCCCCATAACTCTAAGAAATAAATATTAGGGCTATGAGTGAAATAAACTGCAGAAGAGAATTAATGTTATAAATAAAAATAATGGAATCTTACGTGTTTCACCATTTGTCAAGCTCTTTCACCCATATTATCCTCTTAATCAAGCAATGTTTACTGGTGGGCTCCAGTGCTGTAGATACGTCAGGAAGTGTGGCTTACACACTTGTGGAATTCTGTGGTGAGGTGGCTGAGGAGGGAACCTGGAATCTTGCCTCTCAGAGCATACCTCTACCACCAGGCCATGTTCCGTCCACAGTGCGTGTGATACCAAACAACTCTGAGGCAGGCGTGGTAGTCCACCTCCATCTCAAGGATGAGAAAGCCGAAGGCCAGAATGGTGAAGAGTCTTGCCAAAGCTCCACAGACTGACATGTTAGATCTGCCTCAAGTCTCAGGGATCCTTGGTGTGTTGTTAAGCACGGTGCTTGGCCCGGAGGAAGCCCTCTATAAACGGGAATAGCTTCTAAGTGCTCAGTCAATGCCACTTGCTATTACAATTGTTAATGTAGCATGGAAAGGATGGCAAAACTCATTGGAGCATCCGAGCTAATCAGAGGCTGCTGAAGGAACATTCTGCTCTGGAGCTTTTGCGTTCTAACTGAAAACTGCAAAAGCAAAAACAAAGTGTTTATATTTTCTAGTTGATTGTAAAAAGAGAAATAATGATGACAGCAGATTAGTTGTCTGGTCCAGTATTCTAAAATTTGCATATTGACAGAGATTTTTTCCCCTGAAATAAATTTAGATAATATTTATTTGTAACATTTCAAGCAACACATGCTCATTTTACCAAAATATATTTGTGGGGTTTTTGTTGCAAACAAATTGAAAAATTGGAAAAAAAAATTTTTTAAGTTTAAAAAATGTTACTGCAATAGATACATAATAATTGTATGTTGAACTAAATTGCATTAGATTAGACCGTTTGATGTGGTGATTTTTTAAAATGTTTATCAATAACATCCCCAAATATTAATGCTGATACCTTGATCTATAGGTAATTGATATCCAATGATTTCGTTATCAGCTCACTTAATTTCAATAAATAAATGCTCCCAACATTCATTGAGTGTTTAAGTAAAGTTATAAAATTAAGCTGGAAAAATATCAAAACCACTGCTAGTTACATGCCCGCAACTGATCAAACCTGTACGTATCTGAGTCATGACAAATCTGTTGTAAGGGTATAGTGGACACTAGTGATCCACCCTCCATAAGAAAACATCTAACTCTATGGAGTCCAGAGTTAGTCCTGATTCAAAATCCAGACATTCCAGAGCCTGTAATTCACCCGAGGTAGGTGCCCTCTCTGTGCCTGGACCGTGGACTAGATTGCTCCAGAAGATTGCCACATGTCGGGAGACAAGGCTTTTCAGGAGCACTCGGCAGTTAGGCCAAGTTATCTGGGAAAAATAGTCTCTCTATTTATTTTTACAAGCCAGATGCAGATGCCTACACATAGTGAATTCTTTTACAAAAATAAAAGGGGGTTGGAAAAAAAAAAAAAAAGGCTCAGGGTCACAGATGAAACCATGAGAGTATCTTACAGTTTTATGGATAGAAATTCTCCTTTATTTTTACCTTCTATGATGGTTCTGAAAAAAAGTTTACTGCTCTGAATGCAAAATGTAAACTGGGAAAGAGTTTTAACTTATGCCTAGAATACAATAAAGACCTGAAAACTGAGATTTCAAGGGACTCTGTACCTGAGGGCATGGAGAGGGTGACAGTGCCACGGGGTAGAGAATGGGGACTCTCTGCTCACCATGATCCGATCTCATTCCTAAGGATTCTTCAGGAGCCTTGGTTAGGCTGTTGTGACAAACACTAAGTAATGACCAGATGTGAACATGTGAAATTGATTAAGAGAAGGGCAATTAACTAATATACTCAATAACCCATCACATGCTAGT
Organism: Ursus maritimus; assembly: GCF_017311325.1. Lineage (NCBI taxonomy): Eukaryota > Metazoa > Chordata > Mammalia > Carnivora > Ursidae > Ursus > Ursus maritimus. The sequence continues at coordinate 51,932,787 of NW_024423564.1, read as the reverse complement.
GGCATGGGGAAAGGTAGAGGTGGTCACGGTTACAAGTTCCTGACCAAGACTGGCCGTGAGACTTTCATGTGATCCACGAGTATTTGCTGAGCACTTACTGTAAAGCCAGCTACTGTTTCAGGAGATGAGGATCTACTGTGAGAGAAATAGGCAGAGATTCTACTCTATGTCTTCTGGAGCTTACATTCTTGAGGGGAAACCCAATAATGCCAGGAAACAATGATTGCTTAAGAAGAAATAGAAAGCAGAATAAAAGGAAATGAGACGATAGGGGAGAGGGCCTCTGCCTTACTCAGGTTGGTTAGGGGAGGCCTTTCTGATACGGTGACATTTGGGCAAAGGCTTGAATGAAGTGAGAGAGTCTATCTGAGAGAAGTGGGACAGTCAGTGTGAAAGTTTCTTGATGGGAGCATGCTTGGCATAATCAAGGAATAGCAAAGAGTCTAAGCGATTGACTGAGTACAGCTTTAAGATCAACTGTGATCACCTTATCAACTTGTTGGAAACCTCACTAGTTATTGGTAGCCCATTAAGAACTGGTGCCCGTTAATAACCATAGCACCTCTGTGTTCAGGCAATGGGGAAAAGAAGGCCTTGCTCTTAAGAAACACAGGGTAGGGCTGGAGAGAGTTCTGGGGAGACTGGGAGGCTGAGGCATAGACAGCTAACCTATTACAAGTAGCAGAATCCTGACCTCCACATTTCTCCTGTTTGTTTTAACAGCTCTACTTAGCAGCACCACAAGAAGGAGTGTGAAGAGTGTGGAATCAGATCTGTTTGTTCAGTTTTTACTTTTCAGATGATTAAGTGAAATGTTAAATGGAACCAAATCTATATTCCTGTCAGTGTGAGGCAGAGAAGGAAAATAAACTCCTGCTCCTGGTGTAGACAGGGAAGAGTGAGGCAAGCAAACCCAGCTCCTTCCCACCCCCTCTCCCTTCTTGTCACCAAGAGCAGTCCCTCGGAGGCCCTCAGAGCTTACATGGGACATGTCCAGGGAGGGAGGTCAAGGGAACCCCAGGAGCCCTAACTGTTCAAGGACCCATTGTTGGGTCCCCTAGCTGTACATTTATTCAGCTGTCTTTTATTACACCTCCACTGTGAGCCAGCATTGTGCTGGTATCATAAAATGCTATGATGGGGGTACGCACAAAGGCCTGTGGTGTCCAGAGAGGGGCTCCCAAATGTCAGATTAGAAAAGCTACCTGAAGAAGGCAACATGTATCTCAAAACCAGACAAGCAGGATTTAATTGACTTTGGTGGTGGTGGTGTTTTTTAAGACAGTTTGCTCATTGTTCATTTGCTAAAATCATTCAGAGCCAAGGTCTAGAACAGGATTTCTCAATCTTGACGCTGCTGACATGTGGAGCTGGATAAATCTTTGTTGTAGAGGGCTGTCTTGTGCATTGCAGGCTATTTAGCAATACCTCTGGCCTCTACTCACGAGATGCCAGTAGCTCCTTGGCCTCCAGTTGCAACAAAACCCAAAAAATGTCTCCGGACGTGGCCAGATGTCCCCTGTGGTACACACTTGCCTCCTATTGGGAACCACTGGTCCAGAAGAGGAAGTCCCAGGCCAGGCCTGATGCTACTTACAATCTCCAAGTGTACAAGAATGAAGCTCTTCCAATGAACAGCTGGTCTTGTTTTCCACTGAAGCTTGAACAATGGAAAACAGGCTAAAAAGGCAGCAGGAAGATGTTAGGTTAGCCATGTAAAAGAGTTTCCTGCTTAAAAAGTTAGTAAGAATGTAGAAAACCTCAATGCAGCTGTTATAAAATATCCTCCTCTTTAGATATGTGAGTGAAACAAAGCCTTATTAACCTGCTTATCTTTTTTTAAGATTTTGTTTTCAAGTAATTGCTACACCCAGTGTGGGGCTCAAACTCACAACCCTTGGATCAAGAGTCCCACACTCCACTGACTGAGCCAGCCAGGTACCCCCTTGCTTATTAAAAGGGAAAGTTGGTGTTTTTGTTTTCTTTGGGTAAATACTCAGCAGTGGTATAACTGGATCATATGGTAATTCTATTTTTAATTTTTTGAGGAATTTCCATACTGTTTTCCACAGCGGCTGTACCAACTTACATTCCCACCAACAGCGTACAAGGGTTCCTTTTTCTCCACATCCTTGCCAAAAACTTGTTATTTCTTGTCTTTTTTGTTTTAGCCATTTTAACAGGTATAAGGTGATGTCTCATTGTAGTTGTGATTTGCATCTCCCTGATGATGAGTGATGTTGTGCATCTTTTCATATGTCTGTTGGCCATCTGGATGTCTTCTTTGGAGAAATGTCTGTTCATGTTCTCTGGGATAACCAGAAACCATCTGTATATCTTCTTTGGAGAAATGTCTGTCCATGTTTTCTGGGATAATAATCATGGGATTATTAGGGGTTTTTTTTGTGTGTGTTCAGTTGTGTAAGTTCTTTATATAGTTAGATATTAACCCCTTATTAGATATGTCATTTGCAAATATCTTCTCCCGTTCAGTAGGTTGCCTTGTCATTTTGTTGATGATTTCCTTCACTGTGTAGCAGCTTTTTATTTTGGTGTAGTCCCAGTAGTTTATTTTTGCTTTGATTTCCTTTCTCTCAGCAGACATATCTAGAAAGATGTTTCTATAGCCAACGTAAGAGATATTTTGCTTATGTTTTCTTCTAGAAGTTTTATGATTTCAGGTCTCACACTTAGGTCTTTAATCTATTTTGAGTTCGTTTTTGTGTATGATGTAAGAACGTGGTCCAATTTCATTCAAAGACTAACTAAAAAAGATACATGCACCCCTATGTTTACTGCAACATTGTTTACAATAGCCAAATTATGGAAGCAACCCAAGTGTCCATCCGTAGATGAATAGATAAAGAACATGTGGTATATTTGTATAATGGAATATTACTCAGCCATAAAAAAGAATGCAATCTGCCGTTTGCAACCACATGAATAGACCTAGTGGGTATAATGCTATGTGAAATGAGTCAGACAGAGAAAAACGAATACCATATGGTTTCACTCATACATGGAATTTAATAAACAAAACAAATGGACAAAGAAAAAAAAGACAGAAAAACAGCTCTAAAATATAGAGAACAAACTGATGATTGCCAGAGGGGAAATGGGTGGAGAAGTAGGTGAAATAGATAAAGGGGATTAAGAGGTACAAACTTCCAGTTACAAAATAAATAATTTGTGGAGACGAAAAGTACAGCATAGGGCTGTAGTCAATAAGATGGTAATAATGTTGTTTGCTGACAGATGGTGACAACACTTATCATGGTGAACATTGAGTAATATATAGAATTGTTGAATCACATTGTACACTGAAACTAATATAACACTGTATGGTAATTATACTTCAATTTAAAAAAAGAAGGCAAATTTCATCTGCATTAGAGGACAAAATCAGAAATAGCTGGGGTTTTTAAAAATATAATTGCCATTTCAACACCTTTAAGTGTAGTTATCAACTTAAATTTGCTTAAAAATGATTGGCAGTCAATGTATTTTTCAAGGCTTTGATAAATGTTTAAGAATTCCTTTTACTTACTATACTAATTGAATGTAAATGACTTTCACATGAGTGCTTATAAATAGTGTGTTTTCTTAAGTGAATCTTTTTCTTCTGGATTATTGTATACACTACTAATTTTTCCCATATTACTGAAAATCTGGACTTCAGTTCTGCCAATATTTGAATTAACACAGACTCCAAATTAGTTGGGTCTTACTTCACCAGAAAATAAAGTTTCAGCTATAAAGAGGGAAAGATTGAACACGTATTGGGCACCTATTACGTGCCAGGCAACAGACTAGGACAGTCGTTCTCAAGCAGGGGTGATCCCCCCTCCCCGAGGACGTTTAACAACATCCAGAGACATTTTTGGCTACGACAACTGCAGGGGCACTGTGGACATCTAGCAGGTAGAGGCCAAGAATGCTGCTTAACAGCCTGCCATGCACAGCACCCCCACCCCCACAGCAGAGAATTCGCCAACACAGAACATCATTGGCGTTGAGGCCCAGAGACTTGGAACTAGGCGACTTATCTATGTTATCTCATAGACTTCCTTATACCCTTCCTTACAAAAGCCTCAGTCTTAGGAATCCCACACTGTGCATGAATAGCTGAGGCTCAGTGGAGTGATGTAACTGGCTCAGGATCGTACAACTGGTAGACGCAGAGCCAGCACTCCTTTGCATACCCTGGCCCTTGTAGTTGGTCATCTTTACCGCGGCCAGCTGTCTTCCTTTGGGGAGTTTTCCATCTATTCTTGTAACTATTTTTATCTAAAGCCACATGTGGTGGGATTCGCAAGGATGATGCTGATGAGTAAAGAAGGAAAATCATTAATTTTGTGCCCAGACCTGTGCTAAGCAATACAGCATGAGGTCCTACATACCTTAGCCTCCCTTATATAATCAAGTCTTGGCCCACAGGCACAGTCATGGTGGCACCTGCTTTTCTGCTATTTTCTAACTATGGCTTTTTCTTCTGCCTCACACCTTGGTGCATGTGCTTTGCACTCTGCGGTCTCTCCCTGCAGAGTCCCTGCCCTGCCATTAGGGAGGAGCATGCAGTTGACAAGTCACTGCTGCCTCGTGAACGTCACTTTCCTCGTCTGAAATGGGGACAATGATACTGGTCTCAGAGGGCTGTTGAAATGCTCATATGAAAAGAATAGAGCTGCCATTTATTACACACATGTTCTATTAAGTGTTTTACATGTGTTATCTCATTTGATTTTTAGAATAACCTTTACAAGTAGATGTTGTCCCCATTTTACACAGGAGGAAGGGGAGGCACAGAGAAGTTAAGTCATTTGCTTGCGCACATGTGGTCAGTAAGTAGCAGAGCCTGCATTTGAACTTGATATCTGGTTGGAGGGCTCAGCCCCTCTGAACCACAAAGCCCTCGGTCGCGTGCTACACAAATGTGAGAATTATTACAAGCAGTGATCACTAGTTTAGGTCATTAGAAAAGCCTTTGTGTGCCCCAGACAGCCTTCCCTGGGCAATCATAACCAATTCTTTTTCAGTTTTATCATCGAGATAATCTTTGGAAGGTGCCTATTCTATTTCACTTTTGTGTTTTCTCAACTTTAAAGAGGGGAACTAGGGGTCTTTCCTTTTTCTAAGTCAGGTTTTGTTAATAAATTTTCAGAACACGTCTAAAGTGCCAGCAAATTAAGTCCTTTTTATGATTTGTACACACTTTTTTTCATCGGTTCACTTTTTAAATTTCTATTTTAAGCCCTCCACTTAGAGCTGATTACAATAACCCATATTTATAAATATAATTGTACTGGGCCTCACCTCTGACGTATTTTCAAATTTGGTCTCGCTTGCCATATTCCTAAGTAAAATAATCATTCATCAAGTGGAGGTAGGGGAGAGAAAGAGCCTATTTCTGTAGCCACCTCTGTGTTCTGAGAGAGCCAGCCATAAATATTCAGCAGCAGTGGTCAAAGTTTGGCCCTGTGCTAAATCATAAACATTTTAATGGCAAGGAAATGACATATTTAATTATATTATATAGTTATATAAATTTTTGTTTTGATTTGAGCATCGTACTTTGGCCATCTGTTGTTTTTGTTTTCGTTTTTACTCACTTATTAGCTCTAAGTGCCAGGTCACAAAACATGTGGTCTAGCAAAATCTCAAATAACCAGAACTTTCAAATAACCAGATCTGTTCAGCACACCACTTCTAGGACAGAGGTGAGTGACATGAGCAGAAGCCAGCAATGGAAATCACTGTGGGGCTCCTGAGCCCTGAACAAGTCATGTTGAGTGAGCCTTCACTCTACCCTACACACACACACACACACACACACACACACACCAATACAACATTTTAAAACAAAAAAGTGAATGGATATTGATCACTAATGATAGTGATCAATAATGATAGAGAAGAATCAGGAAGAAGAGGTCCAAGGGACATCCTGTATCCTGAGGTTTATGTGTACAGGGGGATAGGAGGAAGTTGTTTAGCAACTAGTTATAAGCAACTAGTTACAATAAGCTTCTGTTATATGGGATCACAAGCATCCCTTAGGGGAAGTGACCCCACCCTAATCCTACTGAAACCAAATGTCTAGAAGAACTGGGGAAAGTGAATTTTTCAAAGGGCCTCAGGGATCTGGGATCTACTGAATCAAATCTTTAGGGTTGAGGTCAGGATATAGAAATAAGGAAGACAATGAATCATGGAACACTACATCAAAAACTAATGATGTACTATATGGTGACTAACGTAGCATAATAAAAAGAAAAAAGAAAAAGAAAAAATAAATAAAAAAGAAATAGGGAAGGAACTCCATAGGTAATTCCAATATAACCCCCTGCTTTAGAAACAGCTCAGGGTCACTCTCATCCCTTACTCTGTTTGGGGAGATCGTACTCTCCTCTAACCCTAGCTCCGTGTTTCTCAGAGTCTGGTGGGCATCCCACGTGTAGCTTATGAGAAAATTACATTCCTGGATCCCACCCTGGACTTTTGAGTCAGATCCCTGGGAGTTCTCCCTGATAGTCTACATCGCTGGCCTGCCCTCTTAGGGTACCCAAAGTGTGTGCTCTCTCGGGGGCATCTTATGGACACCCCAGTTGGAGAAGCACCGTGCCCAGGGTTTCTCGGAGCTTTGTCAGAAGTGAGGCAGCCCAATCTCTCCTACACCTTGGTGGGGTAGGGTGGGCAGGGAATATGTGGTCTTTTTTGGGCTTTTGACCCCCAAGGGTCTTACTCTGACCCTGTAGGCAGATATATATCACTCATGTACATACTTAAAACCGGTTTCTGTCTGCTACCGTCAAATAATATTTCTGAGTGGCATTTAGCTTATGGGCTGCAATTAGCAAATCACTGGTGCCTTTGATCTGGGCAGGCCCAAAGACCCAAAGGGTTTCGTTAAATTTTAAACGCTGAAAGTAATCATTGTAGGCACTTACTTGTCACTTGTAGGTCTGAGGCATACTGTATTTAGGAACCGATCTCCCTCATGTTACTGGACCAAAAGGTTGGTTCATAATCATTACAGACCTGCATTCCATAGGTTGCCCTTTGGTAAAGAAAATCAAGCCAGTTGCTGTGAGCTCTAGGTCATGTGACTCTCCGAGCTGCAAAAGGATTGTGTTGTTTAAAATCTTCCTGTGTTTCTCTTTGCCCTCAGGATAAGTACAGACACCTTTCCTTGATGCATAAAGACATTCCTAATCTGTCCTGTCCTGCTTTGCCCCTCTAGCCTCTTCTGCCCTTCTCCCCACACCCCCCCACCCCAGGCCAGAATCCTGAATGATTGTTCAGTTGTTACTTGCTCAGCAGTCTTTGTGCCGGCTGTTCTTTCCATCTGGAACATTTTCACTGCTGCTGTTCCCCTTCGGCTCTCAGTTTAGACATCACTTCCTCTGGGAAGCCTTCACATCATTCCCCAGTTCAAGGTCACATGCCCTCCTCTGGCTCTCCTCTTTGTCCCCTCTGCATAGACTTGTCTGACTATGCCCTGAGGCCAAGTTTTCTTCATATATACAACAGGCACATACAAATGCTTAACTAAGTATTTGTGGAATGAATGTATGACTGAGCAGCTGCAATTAGAATCAAGGTATAAATCTTTGTAATATCCAAAGCAATGAAGGCAGCTCATTTTCCTCCTATGCCTATTCTAAAATCCATCTATTCTCCTCTTATCCATATGGTCCATTTTAACCAGATTTTATTATGTAGGTAGATGGTAATGTGGGAAGAGAGAACACCAGAGGTTAAGTATTACTTCCTCCATTCAACACTGAGGAACCCGAAGGTCAGAGATGGCAAGTAACTTTCCCAAGGTCACACAGCCTATGAGGTATGGAGCTGGGATTTGAATCCAGGTCTGTCTGACTTTGAACCCCAAGGACAGGCAACTAGTGAGTATCATAGCTGGGATTAGAACTCAGGTCTTCTAACTCCCATGCCCATGTTTCTTCTTGCTTCCTAATAGTATAACTAATAAGGGTATTATAACTAATCAGGGTCATTTTTGTTTTCAATTTCAAGGTTAGTGCTAATGCAATTAAAGTATATCTTAATGGAAAATCATGTAGTGTTCATTGGCTACATATTCTTTCACTCTGCTTGTGAGGTTTAAGCTTTGGTCTTCCTCATTTTACCAGATAAGAAATGAAGGCAAGGATGTTTGAACACTCTCACAACCTCCTCAGAAAGCTCCATGTATCTTGGAAGCAGAATATAGAATAGTTCTGGAGGGACCAAGAGTAGATAAGGATTAAGGGAGTATGTTCAGAGCAGTGGGGTAAAGATCTTTAACTTAAAACAATTGAAAAAAATCCTTTCAGACCATATTTTGTGAGCCCAGGTAATTTCAGGAAAAAGAAGGAAGAAAGGAAAGAAGGGAAAAAAAAGAGAAGGAGGGAGTAGGGAGGGAAGGGAGGAAGGGAGGGGGGGAGGGAGGAAGGATGGGACAATGATGCCATGCAGAAACTTGTTCCAAATCCTCTCTCTTCTATCAGAAATCTTCTGTCCATCCCTGGCATTCCCTGGAGATTTCCGAAGCAAGAGCATTCTTGTGTTTTTACTAAACTTCTCCTACAAGAGAATGTTTTGCTTTTAGGAGCCAGACTTAAGAAAGCAAATCGGTGTAAAACTACATTTGGTTGTAATTTTTGTCAGTGCTGCCCTCTGACAGGATTTGAGGATGCTTCATTTCTGCCAGGATAATAGCTTTGTTATCTGCTCAGATCTGCAGGAGCTCGACAGCACAGGAAATCTGTGTCTCAGCCCCCTGCTCCAAATTTAGCTCATGCATTACCCTAAAATTGGGTTTACACAAGGAAAATTCCTTCAGTGCTAATCCATTTGACTTGTAAGTCAGTTTAGCTTCCCCAGGTTCCTACTCCTGTGATCTAAACTGATTTCAAAGGCACTTGAACAGTTTTGCCACACTTCCCAAAAACACTCAGGAGCACAGGTCTCCAACAAGCTGGGCCACAGGCCCCCAGGCCATTGTGAAGCCTTAGGGAATTGTCCTCTAAGCTGGTGACACTCGCTGTCTTGGCACATGTCCACAGCCCCACAGTTATGCACCCCGGGGCAGGTCAGAGAGCGGGTTCTGAGAAGATAGATTTGGACTAGTCATTTCACATTTCTGTGCCTCTGTCTGTAAAATAACGGGGACAAATGAGGTGCCACACAGAAAAATTCTTTGAACCCATTAACAGAAAACCTGTGGATTAAAAACCTATGATTAAAAGTAACAAAATCTCCCTGTTATTTTTTTCCTTATTACCATGTGTTAGATCTGGGTTCACTTTCCACAACTTACACACTGGTCTAACATGATGGTTTTTAAGACTTGTTTACAGTGGTTTACCCAGAGCTCATCAATAAAAAGTCCTTCGGTTTCCAAAACCTGGTCAGCTTTGCAGCAAGAGCCCCAGAAAATGGTATGGATCACATGACATACCTTCCCAAGAATGTCAGCCCAGAGCCTTGGGTTCCATTACAAAGCAGGGGGTGTCCTGCATGAGTGGGAACCTGGCAGAGGATAAAGGGGTTGATCTGATCTTTGGCCCCTCAATTCAGAGGCCAAGAGCTTTGGAAAAACAGGCCTTTCTACATGGATTGGCCTGCAGGTAAGAGCTAACAGTTACTGAGTGCTCCTCTTGTGTCAAGAATTGTCCTAAGGATTATTGTCGGTAAAAGCTTTTCTCTTTATTGAGTCCTCTTAATAATCATAGGAAGCAAATAAGGTATTTTCCTCAACTGAGGCACAGAAAGGTTAAGTTGTCCAAGTCCCATGGCTAGTAAGTGACAGAACTAGGATGGAAATCCGTGTGCTATCGTGGTTGCTAGTGGCCGGGATCAGATCACTACAGCCATAAGCTAATGCAAGGAACACTGAAAAACTCCTAACTGGTAAGTCCAGTGGTTTCTTCTCTGTGGCCAATGGATTATGTCTTTGTAGAGTGGGATGGTGCTGGTTACACTTTATTCATATTGTTTCACCCTTTCTTTACCTCTCTGAGACTTTTTCACCTGCTCTGCTAATTCCTTTTTCTTTCAGCCCCATATTTGTGGACACCCCACAATTTCTGTCCCTGCCCTTCCAACTTATTCCGTCATTTAATCTCACCTGTATACCTGGGTGAGCACATCAGTTCCTATAGCTTCAACTGCTAGCTCTATAAGGATGACTGCGTTACCAGCTTGCCGTTGGACATTGCCCTGTAGATAGCCTGCCAGCATTTCCCATTCAACCTGTCCACATTGGCTCAGTAACTTACACACCAGCCAGCACATAATCATGTGATAAATGTTTAACGGATGAATGAATGCAAAATTTATTTTTTGTTTTAAAGATTTTATTTATTTAAGAGAGAGACAGAGAGCACAAGCGGGGGGGGGGGGGGGGGGGGCAGAGGCAGAGGGAGAGAGACAAGCAGATTCCCCGTGGAGCAGGGAGCCTGAAATGGGACTCAATCCCAGGACCTTGAAATCACGACCTGAGCCAAAGTCAGACATTTAACCAACTGAGCCACCCAGGCACCCCATGAATGCAGAATTTAATGAGACAGTGCCAAATTTCATAGATTTTTATCTTCTAGATTGCTCTTAACTATGCTGGCTTCTTCCATGCTCCTGAATCCTCTTCACTTACCCTGCTCAATGGTTTCATAGCAGCTTAGGTTTCTCTTTGTTCTGATGCCCATTTTTTCCCTACGATCTGTTATAGTTACTCATGTAAATATCTTTTCTCTTCAAAAATGTGCATACTTTAAGAGCAGATCTTATCTCTGTATCCACCAGATAGCCTAACTGTAGTTTTCACAAAGAGGCACTATTAATGTCTACTGAAAGAATGAGTCAGTTAGTAAAAGTGGACCTAGCACTGAACAGGTTATGAAGGGCTTTGATAGAAACCTTTTCTTTTTTTATTCCACAGCATGCTAAGCAGGGAGGTGGTTGAGTCATTAGCCCCATTTTACAAAAGAAGAAGCTAAAGGTTAATATGATAGTTAATGGTCCAGGATCTCACTGCTCAGAGGTCAGCAAGCCACTGTCATGATTCTAAATTGGAAGATAGATTAACCCCATCATGACTTCCTCCCCCTGTGTAATCAAGAAAAACAAGGGACGGGGGCGCCTGGGTGGCACAGCGGTTAAGCGTCTGCCTTCGGCTCAGGGCGTGGTCCCGGCGTTATGGGATCAAGCCCCACATCAGGCTCCTCAGCTATGAGCCTGCTTCTTCCTCTCCCACTCCCCCTGCTTGTGTTCCCTCTCTCGCTGGTTGTCTCTATCTCTGTTGAATAAATAAATAAAATCTTTAAAAAGAAAAAAAGAAAAACAAGGGACAAAGAGGAGGAGAAATTTGGGGGGGAAGCTTGCGCTGAAACTATTACAAATGTGTCCAATTAGGTGTGTCAGATGACACAACCTCTCGAGTTCCGTGTGTCTCTCAAGAACCCCCATCTGAAGCTCCCAAGAGTAGCTCATTGTGGAGGAAACCCAGATGCAAGTTAATCTGGGGGAGTTCCAGGTTTGTCTCAGATAATAAAAGCACAGAGTTAAAAATAGCCAAGGATTTTTCTTTGGGAGTTCGACAGATCTAGGTTGGAGGTGCAGCTTGAACATTTAACAGCCCCCTTCCACCTGCACTTATAAAGTGAAGGTACTAACACTCTGACTCATGGGGACATGTGCCGATGACAAGGGGGAAAGTTTAAAGTGCTTGACATGGCTCCTGGCATGGGGAAGCCGTTCCATTCTCTTCCTCTTCCTGAGAATTCTGCCTCTGCGCCTTTAACTTGCTACATGTGGGGCCATGATCGGTGAACTTGGGCCCAAGATGAGGCTCACTTGTGGGGAGGAGCGAGGCCAAAAGACTCAGCTAATGACTGAATCAGGAGCTGGTGCTGGCAGATGTCAGCTCCATCTTGCCGCCTATCTCAGCAGCTCGAGGCCATCTGCAACTTGCAACACAACTGACATAGAGCTGGGTTGATGGAGCCACACTGACAGAATTCCTTGGCCAAATAACGCCACTTGCCAGACAGTGAACGCCCCGAGACTATCGTATGAAATGTTGAGAAGCGAACGAGTAGTAGTTTCTGGAGGAGCGACTGATGGGGGACTGAGACAAACCTGTCACTGAGAGTACAGAGGTGCCCAGGGCAGGTGTGAAGGACAGAGCTGGCTTCCTCAGAAGGTTAGTACTGAAGGAAGCCCTGGCCCCAGGGCCCTGCCGCACCTTTAAAGACAGGGTGGGAGAGACATGCTTGGTCTTTTCTGCTCTGCGGCCAGGGCGCAGGTATTGGAAGTGCTGACAGATCAACCGAGACGTGATTTACGATGGCATTCACAAACCTGGCACATGGCCTTTTCTGATTCACACGATTCAAACACACGTCACCTGCCTTTCAGCACCACTGAGATGTGGTGAGTGAGGAGGGGCTCATAGAGCTGCCCAAGTCACTTCCTGGCAGGGACCATGAACCACATTCAGTCTATGCCACCTTCCCTTTGCACAGGTGAGAAAGCCAGGGCTCGGGACCTCACCAGATGGGCGATAAATTTTCTATTAACTAGAATATTCAAATAACCAGAATCATTTGACTATTATATTGTTACAGTCCAATTTTCATAAAGTAAGGGTAAGTGAGCCAAAAATAAGATAGTTGGGATTTTTTTTTTTAAAGGAACTTCAAGTAATATGTAGTTTCGTATCTGGTACCTTATTTCACTACTTACTAACTAGGTGACCTTAAACAAGTTTCTTAAATTCTTGTATGTATGTCTCATTTTACCTGTATGAAGGGCAGATTAGAACCTACCTCTTAGGGTTGTAATGATAAGTAAATGAGATAAAGTATATATATATCACTTAAAAAGTATACATACTTGATTAATATTAGGTATTTTTATTAACATGCCTTTGTTCTCTCTCTCTCTCTCTTCCTGCCTGATACACATTGAGATTGAGCAGCTCTGTAAACAGGTTGAAATCATGGGCTTAGGCATTGTGAGGACCTGGATGTGAACTTGGGCAAATGGTTTCATTTCTCTAAGCCTTAATTTCTGGTCTATTAAATGGGAGTAGTAATAATCTGCCACTTGTGATTGTTGTATGGTGCAAATAAGATCATATTTCTAAAGTGTTTAGCATACACATGTCAACAAATGGTCAATATCTTTATATTTATAATAAGGACTTTATATTTATAATAAAGTTATAATATAACTTTATAGTTATAATAAGAACTAGAGAGTATAAAATCATCCAAGAAAGCAGCTCTTCATTCATGCAACGTTTATTTCTTATGTACTTACTCTATGCCAGACACAGAGTTTGGCTTGGGGGACACAGATTTACAATGTGTTGAAACAAATAGGGAATATCTTGTGAACTCTCGGTCGCTAAGGAAACAAGGCCATCCCATTCCCCTGCACTTTCAAGTTAATCCCTGCTATTCTGTAGGATCCTTACATTCCAGCCAGGGGATGGCTGTGTTTCATAGCTCCTCAGATCAAAAAGTGTCTCTATGAACCGTGATGTCGAACATTAAACTGGCTGTATCAAACTTGAAAGGAGGGGGCAGTGGTGTCGTGTCACAATTTTTTAAGTGTTATGCCTGGTGAATCTGCACATGGTACAGATAAAGGAGGTTTCAAAAGGGGCAGCTTTACTACTTGGGCGTGTAGATTTCCAGGCTGCATTTTTGGGAAAGCCACATAAAAGAATGCCTTTTCTTTTTTTAGTGAGTATTACCTCAGAAACTGTAGCTCTTTTACAAAAGCAGTATGTCATTCTGAGCACGGTCCACAATTTTACTGATATTGTGATGGTCATTTTGACTAACATCTGAGCCACTCTTAGATAACAGGCTTCTCAGATCACTATCTGCTTGGCAGGGCTTGTGTTGAACAACCAAGTCACACAGGAGTGGTACGTGTGTGTCTCTGTGTGTGTGTGTTTAAAGTAAAAGGCGTTTTAAATACATAATCTACTCTTCCCTTCGGCACCAATCTCTATGAAGAAGAGTATTCAGCTGGGGCTCAGAATCTGGCCTCTGGCCTCTATTCTGCCATGACTTTGAAAGGAAGCTTAAGTTCCACCTCCTCCAGGAAGTTTTCCCTGACCACCCCGGCCTCCTGTGGTGTTTTCCTCTGCTGAGTCTATTACACTTGGATTCCATGCAACATGATTTAACGCACTGCCTCTCTCGCTGTTTCAATATTTTATAGCTTATCTGCCTAGAAAGACTACATGCTCCCAGAAGGTAGAGGCCAAGTCTAATCTGTCTTTCAAACCGTCGGAGATATAAGAGAGTGCTAGAAAACAAATATGCTCCTCAGCCAACACCTGATTAACTAAGAAGACCATGATTGACCAGTGATGTTAAATTATATTCTGTGAAACAGTGTTTTTGGGCAAGGAATAGATGGGAAATGGGAGAATGGAGGCTCAGCTCAGAGGATACTAAACGAAGAAGAAAGGACATTAAGTTTCACGTCAACAGACCTGGTACTGAGTCCCTCGTCTTGCCGACTGACAGCCAATGACCAAATGGAAGCTGCTCATTCTCTTCATTTTCCTCATCTTTAAAATATCTGCCACTGAGGGTGGTTTTGAGGAGCAAATGAGATAATGTGTGGAAAGTGCTTTGTAAGCAGGATCCCACTGTACAATACTATTTTCTAATTGAACTCCATTTGGTTTGGGTTTTTTTTTTTTTTTAAAGGGTAATTTTCTTTCCTCAAACCAATAAGGGAGGGAAGAAGTTACAAAAATCACATTTTCCGAAAGCACTCAGGCTCGTAGAAGAAGTGAGATCTTCCCCAGTGTTTTCCCTTCTGTATCCCATTGCATCCCTGGAGCAGTCTGGTACACTTCAGGTAGGATTTTATTGCTAACTAAAGCATTTTCACAGGCACTGCTGTAGAAAACCCCAGGGATCCAGGCAGTGCAGAGGCCAGTCTTCCCATTTCGTTGATAAGCAATGTCATCCAGAGGTTTAAAAAATGCCCCAGCATCACTCCGACAGGTTTACCGTTCCTGCCATCCCCCCAGACGTGCTCTGCAGAGCACATGGCCTTCCCAGAGGCACTCTCAATCACGAACATGCTCCCGGTCCACTTTCTAGTCGGGGGATCAGTTCACTAACATTTAGTCTCCCTAAAAGATCATTAAAATATTCAAGGTAAAAGCCCATCCTTAGAAGTTTGATATTTCATAATAAATGCAAACCTACTTTTTTATATTTTTAGCAGCATAGCCAACTGTTAGAGGGAGCCGATTCTAACCCTCATTCTGGTGCTCACCAGATCAGGGGAAAATCGAGAAGCCTCTTTGAGGCTTGGTGAATTAGGGTTAACTCTAGCTAGCTCCCAGTGTTGCGGTAAGAGGGAGATGGAATAATGCATAGAAAGCACTGACTCCCCGATGTGATTCATGGATGAAAGCTGTTGGTATGTCAACTGTTCCCAGCTATGTGAAGTCAGGTAAGATTTATGTCTGAGTAACACGTGAAGGTGCAGCATTTGGACCCGTAAATGGTGTCATGATTTGACAGTGTTAATGAAACACTTCATCGTGCATCAGCCAGCATCACCTTGACAGGCCTTCTCTGGCTGGCGTAACCCGAGGGCCATTGTGAAAAGGACATTTCACTGAGGATACGCCATGTTGCCCTGTTTTCCCTTCTTCTTGAAGAACCATTTCAATTAACTTTTTTCATGCGTAGTCCTGACCCCTTAGCCTCCAGGTAGAATGCCGTACATGCGTGACAGGAATTTTGACATTTATTGTGTGTACTTGATGGGAATGTGGTTCCCCTTTTACTGCCTTTCCCAGCCCACTCCCCGTTGGCAGAATTTTTCCGTGAGGCAGTGGAAGCAAAGGTGATTCATACCCCTGTAGTCATATTTTTTTTTATCCTTATTCCTGATTCTGAACAGCTTCTTAAGAGGGATGGCTGGGGGCCTGGGGTCTTTAGTCTGAGAGTTGGACTGTATCCATGGCACGTGTGTTAAAGGTGGAACCATGGTGTGAGGTTTGGGTCATAGTTTCCTGGCTTTGGAGAAATGGATGCCTGAAACAGCTAAGAAATTATTCAAGGCCATGTGGGTAGGAAGGGCAGAGCTAGACTGTGAACCCTGCTGTATATGACCCCAAAGCCCTTGCTCTTGAACACTGTGGCTCAGTTTCCAAAGGCCACTTTCTTTGACTAGGGCCTTCTAGAAACAAAAACATTAAAGTTAAAAGCAAAACCTTCGTGGGGTGAGTTCATGTTTTGCAGTGGTCCAGTTGGGAACAGGAGTGTTCTTTTGAAAGGCAAAGCCTCTGGTTCTGCTCTCCGAAGAGGCAGCTGAGCACTCTGCCCACGTGTAGGGGCCTCGTCCTGGGTCTCTGAAGGAGTCTAATGGATGATCATTATTCTTCTTGATGAACTCTAATACCCAGAGAGCAGGACTTTCCCCCTATGAAAGGACTGTGGAAAGACTAGAATTGGGGGTGAAGGGGTTGGGGGAGTCAACGATACAATGGAAACAGCAGCCTTGGGGGGGAGGGAAGAACAGGGCAGGAATCGCTCATGGAAGCTTGAAGCAGCACCGTCCAGTAGAAACGTCATGTGAGCCGCAAATGCAAACATATGTCATTTTAAAGTTTCTAAGAGCCTCATTTTAAAAAGTAAAAACAGGTGAAATTAATTTTAACAATATATTTTATTTAACCCAGTAGATCCAAAATATTATCACTTCAACATGTAACCAAATAAAAATATTAAGCACTCATGCTTTGGGTACGAAATCTTTGAAATCCAAAGTGTGTTTTACACTTAGCATGCATCTCCGCTTGGGCTAGCCACGTTCAGGTGCTCAACAAAGGTGCATGTGGCTAGCGATTACTATGATGGGCCATGCGTCTAACAGCAACAGTGACATTGTAGCCTCCCATCCACCAGCACTCACTCTCCCTCATTCCTGCTGCAGGTTTCTGCATACACTTACCACTGGACAAACCATATATTTCCTTTATTTGTTTATAGTCTACTCTCGGTATTAATTAGGATACAGTCGAGGCTGTTGTAGTAGATTAATGAATACATAGACACATGGATGGATGGATGGATGGATGGATGGATGGATGGATGGATGATGGATGGATGGATGGATGGATATAGAAATGGCTTAAACATCCTCCAGTCCAGAGGATGCTGCCCACAGCTAGAAGGGCAGTTCTGTTCCCCATGCCCATCCTGAGACCCAGGCTCAGTCTGTATTATTCTTCTACAAATTCTGCCCATGGCATTTATCTTGTCCTTAATGGCTTCTTCAGCATCTTCATGGCCACATTCCCATCAAGAACATACCCTTTCTTTACTAAGAGCACAGCCCTCTGTTTTTCCTCTCTTTAACCTTCCCTCTCTTCCACTCCCCCTCCCTCCCTCCTTCCCTCCTTCCTTCTTTCTTTCCTTCTTCCCCTCCCACTCTCTCTCTCCCCTGTCTCTCTATTCATATCTCTCCTCTCCTTTCTCCCTCCTGCCTCGCCCTTACTTCCTTCCTTTTTTCCTTCCTCTCTTACTTTCTTTCTGCAAGGACTTGACTCAAAGGTGGCACATTTTACTTACACTCACATCTCATGTGGCCACATGGCCACATGTAGCTCTGGTCTCTGACCAGTTAATATGGGCAGTTCTATTAAAGTTGGAAGAGAAGAGCCCCCTTCACCACCACCCCAGAATGTAAGCTCCATGGGGCAGGAGTTTGGGGATGTTCTGTTCACTGCTGTAGCACCCGCAGGGGCATACCAGGGGCGGGCAGTGAGATCATCCACCCTGGTGGGAAGGAGTATCTTATATGACATTGTTTGAATTTCAGGCACATGATGGCAATAAAAGGAGACTTAACTTAATAGTTGTTTTCATTATTGTTTTTAAATTCTCCACAGATCTTGTACCCCGTGTGGGCAGCACTGAGCAGACTGCTCCCCTGCCCCACCCTGGGTACACCACTGAGTGCTGGCACTTAGAATTGTGGCTGGCACATAGTAAACACTCAGTACTGCAGCAGGAATGGCTAGAACTACTGCTATATCTCTTCCTGCTATTTCCTCCTTACCGGTTAGTAGCCCTTATGACGTTTCTCCATGATTAGCCCATACTCCCTCTTTAAACCGTGAGCCCCTTAGGCACTAGTAACCTGTACTAGCTGCTACAACTGGTATAGATCAGGCACTCAATTAATCCCCACTGAATCAAGGAACCAATAAACTTCATTGAAGGTGCCTCCCTCGGCCACCCTCACCTGCACTTAGACTCCAGACAGGCATTGCCTATTCAATTCTTTTTGTCTGAATAGCAGAGGCTAAGACTGGAAAGATAGACAGGCTTCAATCTGTGAGCTGCCTTATGCATCAGGTTAAGGAACTTGCACTGTATCATAAAAGCAATAGGGGACAGTCAGAGCAGTTTCACTAGGTAAAGCTTAGTTGGAGATGTGATTTAGTAATGTGAGAATGGAGGAGAAGGAACTAATTGGCATTTTCTCCTCAGACCTGACTTCAACTTTCTAGGCATTGGCATTTCCTAGTCTTCTTCAGCCATTTCTTTTTTTTTTTTTTTTAAGATTTTATTTATTTATTTGACAGAGACAGCAAGAGAGGGAACACACTCAGGGGGAGTGGGAGAGGGAGAAGCAGGCTTCCTGCCGAGCAGGGAGCCCAAAGTGGGGCTGGATCCCAGGACCCTGGGATCATGACCTGAGCTGAAGGCAGACGCTTAACGACTGAGCCACCCATGCGCCCCTTCTTCAGCCATTTCTGAGGACACACTATTCATTTGCCTCCTCAGTCCAAGTGTTCCCTCTCTGTTCACCATTTTGATAAGTGTAGTCTTTCACTCATTCACTTATATATCTCTCCATCCTCAATAGCCATGTATAGATACCTTGAGAATATGTACTCCTTTAAGACAGGGGCTCTGCCTTTTCCCCAACCGTCGGGTGTCTGGCACCTAGTAGGCTATCAGTAAGTATGTTTTCTGACTGACTGCCATATGCCAGGATCCTGGAGATAGGAGGTGAGGGGGAACTTGAAGAGCATACCTAGTAGAGGACACAGTGCGTCCTTCAAGCATTTGAAAAACGTTCTCCTGTTCCCTCAAGTCTTCCTCCATAGTCACCTCTCTAGCTTCTTCAACCATTCCTCTTGTGGAGTTTAGTTCTCTTCACCAACCTGGCCTCTTTGCTTTCCATGAGTGATGGTGTATGTGTACCTCTGGTGCCCAGAGTGGAGCCTGATGCTGTAGCTGAAGCTTGACCAGTATAGAGGAAGACAAGATGGCTTCTCTCTCATTTCAGAATACAGTCCAACTCTTGAATCAAGAGGCCTTAGTCAGCCTTTCCGGAAGGTACCTACCCTCTCTGGCCAGTAGAACATGCCATCCCCACGTACCCTAGGAAGCCTCACTTTCCTCAGCATCTCTCCTCACATCATCTCTCTGCAGATTTACTTGAAGTCTGCCAATTTGGAAAGGAAACTAGAGATCATTCCAATAAAACACATTATAAATGTGGTTATTAGACTACCGCTATTCTCTGCAAGTATTTTAAGCCCAGAGCTTGGTGACTGTAATCAAGAAACAACAAGATATCTGACACTCCTCATTACAGGGCATTGCACCCTGTTGTACTGTTTGCGAATTTCCTTGATTTTATTTGTTTTGGTATTCAGTGGATTTGGTCTTGCCATGCTAGACTTAGGAGATTATGATGATCCTTGTCATTTATAAAAGAGCACTGTGCTTGGCATGGCATGAAGCCAACTTAGAAAACCCAAATTTGTCACTTAACTATGTGATCTTGGACAAGTTGGTCAGTCTCTGAAAATCTGTTTCTTCACCTAATAAGAATAATAATACCAACAGTAGAATGAACAGAGAAAATGTACAAAAGGTGCAAGCAGTTTACATGTTAACTAATACAAATGTTTTACAAATGTGAACATATGAAAAAGATGTTTAACTTCACTAAGGATAAAAATGAGATACGGTCTTAAAAAGTGATAATGTAGTTACCTTAGCAGGTACTTGTGAGCAATGAGTGCGAGGAAATAGATGCTGTCCTGTACTGATGGTAGAAATATAAATTATAACAATTTTCTTAGAAGACTGTTTAAAAATACATATAAAAACCTTGAAGATGTGCGTACCTTTGGCCTAGAAAATATGTCCACTCATTGTTTTTAGCCTGGGGAAATAACTGTAGATGTATATGAAGATTCATATACAAGGATATTCATCTCAACATTTTTGGGGGGGGAGGGGCAGAAAGGAGGTAGAGAGAGAATCTTAAGCAGGCTCCGCATCCAGCGTAGAGCCTGATGCAGGCCTCGATCTCATTACCCTGAGGTCATGACCTGAGCCTGAATAAAGAGCCAGATGCTTAACTGACTGAGCCACCCAGGCTTTCCTTAGCATTTTTATAAATAGTGAAAAGTTGGACACAACCTAAATGTTTAACTGTAGCCACTAAAAATCATTTAGGATTTATTAGGAGAATATTAAACGATGTAGAAAATATATATGACACCAAAGAGAAGAAATTATGTCTAGTATAATTCTACTTTGTAATAAAAGAATTTATTTGTGTGGTTATATGTATGCATAAAGATATATGCTATAGGTTAACAGCAATTATCTGGGGGTTCTGGGTATAAGATAATTTTAATTGTCTTCTTTGTGCTTTTATTTTTCAAAATTTCCACTGCAGTCACTGTCTTTCAAGGGTAGATTAAGAATTACATATTTTACAAGAGTATGATAAGAACCTAAATTTAAATTATAATAACTATGGAAACGTCATACGAATCTACTTCATTATTGTTAGATGTGAAAGTAATTTCATATTTTGCTTTTCTTTACCACTTCCTTCTTGTTCCCCTTGTTTCCCTTTTCTTCTTTCCACCAAGCCCTTTCCTTTCTCTTCCCTTTCTCCTCTCACCCTTCTCTGTAGACTCTGCCTGAGCCCTGCTCCTGTCCCTGGGGGCATCGCTCAGCCACTAGGAGTGAGAGTCAAACAGTTTGCTGACCTTGATCTGAAGCTCGGTTGATCCAAACTGAGCAAGAAGTGAACAAGTTTCTTGCATTTCCTTCCAGACCTCTAGTAGCCCTGACACACATCCTGGACTAATCAAGACTGTGTGAAACGTACGTGCATCAGTTCAGAGCCGAGCTCTTGTCATGTAGGACTGAATTATCATCTTCTCAAGAACTGCTGGGCATGGGAGCATGTTCTTTTCTTCTACATCCCAAATGTGGATGCCTCTGCCTTCCAACACTGCTCTAAAATAGCTTTGTCAAACAAAGCATGAACACTAGGAGTTTCCTGACATTTTCATAACTATGAGCATATGATTTGCAGTTCATATTGAATAACGATGTAAGAAATCTGCCAAGAAAGCTCCAAATACTATTTCCAGCACTGGTTCCTAACCAGTTACAGCTGCCGCACCACGGAATGCAAGCACAATAGACTACCAGGTTCCGTGCTGCTTGCACTCGCGGGGTTTGTATTGAGTTACTGGGAGTCACTCTAAGGGGGGAAGTCACTCTCCTGGAAAGCATTGAAGATGAATAAAGCTAAGGGTTTAATGTTCTAATGAAAAAATTTGTCAATATTTAAATCAAACGTGTGAACACTAAGTGTTTTTACATATGTTTGCTGCAGAGGTTTCGAGGCGGTCTTTGGCTTTCCAGACGTGAATAAAGCAGATAGATGCACTGTTAAACTTTCGAACAATGACAAAGAAAAACATGGAGTAATTGCTTCACTCAAAGCCTGCCAGGAGATTAATTGCCTAAGAGATGTATTTTATGCAGTGTCCAAAAATTGCAGAATCTACGGGAGTGCCTTGCTTTCACTAGGAGAAAACATATGTCACCTCTCACCAGAGATGTTTATGTCTTTTCACAAACCTGTCTTTTTTCAGCCTAAAGACATTCCAACGGGAAATGATTACAAAGCCAGGAGTTGATAGGTTAGGGGTGTTTAGTAATGCTTAAAATAATACCCTTGTGGAGTCCGATACAATTCTGTACTTCTAGCCCTGTGGAACAGCAAACTGGACCCCAGGACTGCAAGGCCCTTGTGTTTCTGGTTAAAAGAACTGGGGGACAGAGGTGGAAAGTGGAGCCTACCTCTGACCTGCCGACTCTGAAACTGACAGATTTGGGGCTGTGGGGTTCTTGGGGAGCTAGCGAAGTGCATTAAAGAAATAGGGATGGAACCTGCCTTGGTCCACCTTTGGGATCATACTCAAACGTGGGCTTGCCAAAGGCTGATGTTGTTGGAGTCTCTAGGAAGTCTTTGTAGCTATAGCTGAGAAGCATAGAGTGCAGTTTCATAAACATTGGATGCCTGCTACAAACCATGTTGAATGCCCTGGGAGTGAGATCAGGGATGTGTTAAGACTACAGAGAAAAATAGGAATGGCTGCTGTGCTTCAGGAACATTCTGCCCGGTAAAGGAACTGACATATCGATATTAATCACAGTAGAATGAAGTAGGTGTGGTATGCTAGAGAGAGCATATCTGCTCAGGGACTCATCTGGGGGGTTTCTGGAAAGAACATTAAAGATGGTAAGATTGAGCTAGAACAGTGATCCAGGTGAAGAAAGGTGAAAATGGGTTTCTTGGAAAGAAATAGGGCACGAATGTCTGTACAGTATCCTTAGAAACTACAAGCTCTTATTTCTCACTAGGCGCTGGAGTTCCAAGGGAGGCAGTGGCAGGAGCTGAAGAGGGGGATGGGGTGAGTCATTCGGGACCTTATGATCCCTATTAATATGCTAGGACTTCCGCCAGTGAACTTTATGCCGTGGAGAGTCACTGCAATTGTAAGCAAGAGATGATCTGGTCTACCCAGTGGATAGCTCATTCTGTGGCAGCATGAAAGATCAATCTACAGGCTAAAGAATGGAGGTAGCAACACCAGTTAGGAGAAGATCACAACTCTCTTGGTGGGACATGATGAGAGCTTAAACTAGAGTGACCATAAGAGGTTAGAACTGAAAAGAACATACCATGTAGTTCGACTGCTATATTCTACAAATGGAGTGACTGAGGACAAAAGAGGCTAAGTGACCTATCCAAGGTTAGATGGAAATAAAGTGTGTTGGCAGCTAAATCAGGACGAAGGACCCTGGCCTTCTGATTTCCAGCCCAGTGACTTTTCCACTCAGCAATGCCAAGATCAGTCCCAGCATCCTGCTTGTTAGGTAATGCCCCAGAGAAACTTGAAACTTTACTTGGCCAGCATTTTTCCTGTCAGTATCTAGGAGGTGGGAACAGTCCTTGCTGGATAGACATGTCTTTGACCAAGCCAGACTGCCAGGGGGAATCTTTTTTGTTCATCTTCTTTCTGTCTGGCTTTAAATCTCTCCCTTACCTTTTCCACTCTCTCCTCCTCCAGAAAGCCTTCTCCAACTACTGCTTAAGAAATTCTCTCCCTTCTGCTGACTCTAAGCAGTGTACCACACAAGTGAGCACCTTTCCTCAAGCTTGCTTTCTCAATATGTTAATCTAACTACTGTTATCATTATTAAGCTCTGGAACAATTTGGAGGACATGTGGTCCAATGAAATCAAGATCAACTCTTTCCATTTAAATTCCTTCCTTGGCTATGTACCTATAACCATTTTATATAGCAGCATTATCTGTGCAGATACTGTTTTGTGTTGCGTCTTTTCTATTAAATATATATTCTCATATATATTTTTATTAGTGTTATAGTATTCCTCATAGTGGGAACAGCAGGAAATTTGGAGTGAGTCCTAAGGCTTTGGGCAAGAAACTTAATCCCTGAACCTTAGTTTCCTCAAATAGAAAATGTGGAAAACACTACTATCTTGAGGGGGGTTCCTGTACATCGTAGGTGTACAGAAAGCATCCATTCTCCCCCTCCATCCCACCTTTTTGTTGTTGATGTTGTTGTTTCTGCGTGGGGCAATATAGAACTTTTACAAACATCTAGATATGATAACAAATGATGCCCATAGCTAGAAGTCAAAAGTTCTTTTTAAAAATGTATCTCAAAGCTGAGAATATCATTGAGCATACAGAAAGACCTTGATAACTTAGGAAGGCAGGTGGAAGAAATAAAGGAGAAAGGAGAAGACCCTTGTAACTTGAAAACTAGACTAGCTAAGAAGTCTGTGGTCTCCCAGTCCTGTACTCATTGCAGTGACCAGTATTTATTATGTACCTGAAGATCCCAGTCAGGCTTATGGAGAGTGTCAGCTGGGTGGATGACACAGATTTCCATTGTAAATGGCTTTTTGGCAGCCTCATGGAAGGTGGATGGGAAGAGCAGAAGACTGGAGGCCAACCTCCCAGTCAGGGGACTGTTGTGGTGAATCAGCTGAGGGGTGGTGAGTACCTAAGCCAAGGGGGAGGAGAGGGCTCAAATTCAAGAAGTGCTTTGGAAGCGAATTTAATTTTCAAGTTAGAATGTTGCTACTCATAAAGGTCGCCCACTCTCGTCTTCTTCTCTTCTTTATTCCTTCCATTCAGCAGAATTCAGGCAGAGGCTGAGTGGCTGGGCTAGGGAAGTAGAAAATCTGACTATAAATTTCAGGCTGCTCGATGAACTCAGGCTCCCTCTTTGCTGCCACCACCCAGAAGTTAAAATTAAAAGTGAGGGAAGTTTGATTCACTCAAACATTTTTCAAATTTTGTCAACAACTTGACACTTTCTAGGAACAATGGGGACATAGCAGTGACCAACCAAAGTTCCTGTCCCCATGAAGTATGTATATAAGTAATAAAAAAAGGTATCAATAGATACAGATACAGATAGAGAGTATATCTGATGATACTAAGTGCAATGGGTAATAATCAGGCAGATAAGGGCAAAGGGAAAGCAGTAAGCCTGAGGTCCAAGAAATGGTGGGGGTAGCAGGAGACAATGCAAGCATGTTGTAATGACTCCAGTTTTCACTTAGTGTGAGAAGGGAAGCCATTGGAGGGGCTTGAGCAGAGGAAGGACATGAAATGGTTTATGTCCTCCAAGGATTCCCTCTACCCATGGCCAAGAATGTGAGTAGAAAGACTAGTTGTGAGGCTGTTGGGAAAGATCATGCAGAGGTAATGGTGGCCTGAACCAGAGGGTAGCAGTAAAGGTGGGTTTGGGATAACTTTTGAAGGAGGTGAAAACATGAGCTGATGGTCTGGACAGGGTTATGAGAGAAAGTGTACAGAAATAAAGAGTTCAATTTTAGACATGCAGAGTTTGAATTCCTTTTAGATACCCAAGTGGGTATGGAGGCTGAGCTGAGAGTATTCTCAGCTGGAGATAATGTATTTGGGAGTCCTCAGCACAGAAATGCTCATTTAGAGAGGGCACCTGGGTGGCTCAGTCAGTTAAGTGTCTAACTCTTGATTTTGGCTCAGGTCATGGTATCAGGGTCATGAGATGAGCCTTGCATGGGACTCCATGCCGAGCGTGGAGTCTGCTTAAGATTCTCTCTCTCCTTCTCCCTCTGCCCCTCCCCTGCACTCTCTCGCTCTCTCTCTCTCAAAAAAAAAAAAATAAATAAGAATAAAAAATAAAGCTAGTTGATGGAAAAATCAGGTAGGGAGTGAGAGTAGAAGAAAGAGGTCTGAGGACTGAGCATAGGGCTCTCAATGACCGAAGTCGTAAACTAGCAAAAGAGACCAAGAAGGCACAGCCAGAGAAGTAAGAGGAAAACCAAGAGAGAACAGTATCCTGGAAGCCAAGGGAAGGAGAGTGTTTCAAGGAGTAATGAACTGTGTCAAATGCTGCTGCTAAATCACCAAAGATAAAGACTGGAAATTTACTATTGGATTTGGTAACAAGGAGATCGTTGACCTTGACAAGAGCTCTTTCAGTGGATGGAAAGGCCAACGCCTGATCAGGGTAGGTCCAAGAGCAAGTGGAAGAACTGGAAAAAACAGGTGTAGATATCTCCTTTGAGAGAAGTATTGCTATAAACGGGAGCAGGAAAATGTGGCGGTAGCTGAACAGGGGCACAATCTAAAAAAAATTTGTTTTAAAATGGGAGATAAGGATGCCTGGGTTGCTCAGTCAGAATGTCCAACTCTTGATTTTGGCTCGGGTGATCTCAGGATTGTCGGATCGAGCCCCACATGGGGCCCGGGTGCTCAGCGGGGAGTCTGCTTCTCTCTCTCTCTCTTTCTGCCCCTTCCCCTGGTCATGTGCTTTCTGTCTCTCTCAAATAAAGAAAAAATTCTTTAAAAGGAAAAAATAAGGGGCACCTGGGTGGGGTCGAGCTCCACCTGCCTTCCAGCTCCGTGCTGAGTGTGGAGTCTGCTTCTCTCTGTCCTTCGCACTCATGCCAAATAAATAAATAAATAAAAAATAAATAAATCTTTTTTTTTAATTTAAAAAATGAAAGGAAAAAATAAAATGGGAGATATTATAGCACATTGGTGTATTGATGAGAATGATCCGATAGAGATGGGGAGAAATGGTGATAAATAGAGAAAAGCAACGGTTGCCCAAGCAATGCCCATGAGTGGTGAGGGGGGTGAGATCTGCCTGTGCAAGGCAATGGTTGGGCCCATCCACTGTGATGGGATGGGAGGCAGTTTAGGGAGCAGACCAAGTAGGGGTAGAAGTGGCAGTTTAATCCCAATTCTCGTCCCTAAGTCTAGGCCTCTCTGACTTCATCGGCCATACTCACTTCTGTTCCCAACGTGCCCACAGAATTCAGACACATGCATAATTTTGCACGTGACTAGTCTTTGGTACAATGAGAAGGAACTGCGAGACACAAATTATTAAAAAGGAGTGGGAGAAAGAACTTCCAGCTAAAACTCTAAGTCAGTGTAAGCATGACAAGGGTGGGGATTTTTGTCTGCTTTCTTCTCTCCATGCCTAGAATGGTGCCTAATATATAGTAAGCAAATCAGTACATATTTCTAGAATAAGTAATGCATACAGGGACCTTATACTTCATAAGCAACTATCATGAGCAAATACTTGGTATACGTGATCTTATTTAATATGCCAGCTCAACAGATGTGGAGACAGAGGCTCCGAGAGACTACATACCTAGCCCAAAGCCACATGCAGCTAGAAAGCAGCTGTTAAGATTGAACCCAGTAGGGGCGCCTGGGTGGCACAGCGGTTAAGCGTCTGCCTTCGGCTCAGGGCGTGATCCTGGCGTTCTGGGATCGAGTCCCACATCAGGCTCCTCCGTTGTGAGCCTGCTTCTTCCTCTCCCACTCCCCCTGCTTGTGTTCCCTCTCTCGCTGGCTGTCTCTATCTCTGTCAAATAAATAAATAAAATCTTTAAAAAAAAAAAAAAAAAGATTGAACCCAGTATTTCTGTGGGTCTCCAAAGATCTGCTCTTTTCACCACACTGCACTCTGTCCATCTAACTACTTGGTGAACTCGGTCAAGTCACACAGCCACTCACTCTTGGTTCTTTTACCTTTAGAAAGGGTTGGAGCAGAGGCCTGCAAAGTCCCATTGCAACTGACTGATTCCACGAGATGGTAGGCCCGGGGGACAGCTACGTGCATGGCCCCTGCCCTGAGTTCACTGTCCCCTGTCTCACCAGCTCTGCCAGCAGTCTCATACCTTTTCTGCCACCTCTGATGCAGGCTCAGCTCTTTCCATTGAAACAGCTGGATGTTCTGTACTCTGCCTTGGGTTTATTCCAAGTTCTTATGGGAGCTTATGACTCCTGCCCTTTTCAAGCTGAACCTACCATCGTGGGCCCTAATCTGCAGTCTTAGATCCCTACTCCCACCATTTGCCACACTGTCTAATCACATCACTTTCTGATGTCCCTTTGTTTTCAAAATAAAATCCAAGACTTGAGTGTGCAGAGAAGGTCATGGAATGACGAACCCCTTTAGTAGCACAGATTCTGCAGGTTAAGACCCAACCCTTGGACTGATCCTACCTCCCTCTTCCCATTACTCCCATTTAGCCTTACTCTGCCTCTGATTCCGCTTACCTTGACTAGCATACCACAGCTGACCCTTGAACAACACAGGTTTGAACTATGGGCCCACTTCGAGGCAGGTTATTTTCAATAAATACAGTATAATAAATGTATTTTCTCTTCTTTATGATTTTCTTAATGTTTTCTCTAGCTTACTTTATTATAAGAATATAGTATATAATACTTATAGCATATAAAATATATTAATTAACTGTTCATGTTATTAGTAAGGCTTCTGGTCAACAATAGGCCAATAGTCGTTAAGTTTTCAGGGAATCAAAAGTTACACACAGATTTTCAACTGCACGGGGTTCAGCTCCCTAGCCCCTGTGTTGTTCAAGGGCCAACTGTATTGAATCTATGATTTGTTAAATTATGCCTTTTGTAAGCTGTCACCTCCTCCAGAAGCCTTCCCAGCCTTAATTGGATACCTCTTCTTTTATTGTCAGCTCACAGCTTCAACAAACTTGTTGGTTGAAAAGGAAGAGGAAAGGAACGAGAGAGGTGGGGAGGAAGGGAAGGGGAACAGAGATTGTATTTATCACACTTACATTTCTCTTCTACTAAACTGTAGAGTCCTGGTGAACAGGGATTATATTGTTGGTATCTGAAAACCAAAAATATAAGCCCCCTCCCCCCACCAACCCACCCGTATTCCACATTTCTCCTTGAAGAACCCATTAGATTTTATAATTCTTTTCCAGAGACCTCTTGTCTAACAGATATCGCCGGTCTAATTACTATATTTCCATTCAGTGCATCACAAATCAATCCTTATTTTCACATGAATTTCTGCCTCTAGTACAATTTTTAAAACATGTAAGATTCTAGACTCGACATGGGCACCTCTGTTTTGCCTTATTTTAGATTGGGGGTTGGAAACACCATTGAATCCACTATTGCTTTTTATGGAGGCTCATGGTCTCTCATAACTGCCATCCACAGAGCTGATGGGAAACAAAGCTGCACAGAAACAGAAAAGGAAGAATTAGGGATTGGGTTTTACCCCACTCCTAGTAGCAATATGAAATTAAACCCTCCTAAGAAGTCCCTAAATTCCCTTTACCACTCTTTCCACAGACCTCCTCTTTTTTCAATCCATGGCCAAAGGCATAAAAGGGAAGTGAAAAACAAATCAAAGCAATTCTAGTAACATTTGTGGTAGAAAATCTGACCAGATTGGTATGTGTGAATTTCATATTCTTCTAAACTCCTTTTAGTCTCAATGGGCAAATTTAGGGGTCGTTTGAATGCCTGATATTTGGAGAACTGCCAAACAACATCCAAAGAGCTTCTAATGAGAACTAGGCAGTGCGGGGACGGGTGCTGAACCTGGGGACTCCAAGTCCCACCTGTGCATTCCCAGCTCCAGCCTAAGGTTAGGGGCAGAGTAGGCCCCTCATAGGGGGGAAACTGAAAACACCCCAGGGCTTCTTAGAAGGTACAAACCTAACCCACCACAAAAACCTAAGTGAATAGGAGAGGGCAAAAAATCACTCATTCTTTTATTAGTGATCTTCATATTCTTACAAATTGGTACTAGGGCAGTCCTCTCATTTCAGATGTGTGTTTAAATAGGAATAAAATATATTACATGCATAATTTTCCCTCAAATCACATTTGTGAGATACAAGCCTGGGTAATGCTGCTCCTTTTCCAAAGTGAAATGCAACCCTTGTGTTTCCAAACATCGTTATGAAGGAAAGCCAATACCTTCCCATTTCTAAGTTGGACACAAGTAACTATTATGTGCTGCTTTGGAAACTATGACAGAACATTATTCATCTGTTTGTTTTAATGGTTCATGGCCAAGAAAAAAAACTTTCAAAATTTAATTTTTTTAAAGATTTTATTTACTTATTCTAGAGTGAGAGAGAGAAAGAGAGAGAGAGAGCAGGGGGAGGAGCCCAGGGAGAGGGACAAGCAGTCTCCACACTGAGTGTGGAGCCTAACACGGGGCTCGATCCCGCAGCCCTGACCTAAGCTAAAACCAAGAGTCGGACGCTCAACCAACTGAGCCGCCCAGGTACCCCTTAAAATTTAATTTTTTTTAAGCAAAAAAGTGTGAGAAAGAGCAAGGGATGCTTTTGCTAAGGAAATAAATGTTAACAATTGCCAGTGTCCAGGTGTGGGAAACAGCCCGTGATCCTTGACACAGTCACCTCAGAATTTCTTGTGCTCACAGAGGCGTTCTAGTGAGAGAAGGGATGTTAAAGAGTTAGGAGTTCTCAGCCTGATAGATTGAGGTCTTCTCTGTGAGTCATTGCCCCTCTGGGTTGACGGGCCTGGATTGGTTTACTTTGAAAGCTGACCTTAAAAGTCAACTATGTTAACACATTACCCTCTTTGATGCCCACTTATACATTGGTCTTTAGAGAACACAGTTTGTGAGATACGTTTGGGATCACATATTTAACCCATAATCCCTTGGCCGCAGCCAGCCTGAGGCAAAGTCTACTCTTGGTGCACCAGACACCTCCCCTTCCCGGACCCTCACCTTCTCCCCTTCATTCTGACCAGCTCTTTCCATGTCTCCCTGTGTTTGTCCTGATGCTCTTTCTCTGGGGGTGTGTAGTTATAGCTGATGAGAATTAAATTATTTTCCCTCCTCCTGGTTTGCAGTTAACCAGGGATGCTTCATGGCCCAAAGTCCTCACAGGAAAAAGAGATGTTTTTGGATAGGTGGTAGCTCTTTAGACCACTTTGGATTCTAATCTGTTCTTAAAGTTTCCATGTCTCTGATCATTTGTCCATATTGGAATAATTTTGCATTCTTTACTTAGATTCTTAGTTTTATCATGTGTGTCCCCCCCCCCCGCCCTTTCAAATAAAAAACAGATTTTTACCTTTAAGAAATGTGACTGGGGTACCTGAGTGGCTTAGTCGGTTGGGCAGCCTACTCCTGGTTTTGGCTCAGGTCGTGGTCTCTGGGTCCTGACTCAGCATGGAGTCTGCTTATCCCTTTCCCTCTGGTCCTTCCCCCATTCACTCTCTCTCTTTCTCAAATAAGTAAACGAATAAAATCTTTAAAGAGAGAGAGAGATGTGACTGTACCTCCCAAGGAGAACCCTGTTTCTGAGGTGGGAAGCTTTGCCCCCAGACCCAAAGTTCCTAGAGCTGGGCCTGGGGAGCATGGTGTGTGTGGATCTGCCATGGCTATGTTTTCACTGAGCAGCTAACATGTGGCCTGGTTTACAAATTTTGAAAAGGATAAATTCCCGTCCACCTATGGCCATGATGGTCTTTTGGGCAGGCACTGGTAAGTTATTATTGCTTCTCCAGAATAGATCATTTCATAGAGACAGAAAGCAGATTGGTGGTTACCAGGAGCTGGGGAGAGGGAGGAATATGGTTTTATTTTGCTATGATAAAAATGTTTTGATACTAGATAAAGAAAAGAAGAAAGAAATTACTTCCCAAATGAGAGGATAACCCACACTTTGCTAAACTGCTCACTGGAGCACGCCTAGGGATACTTTGAACTGTGTGATAGATTTCCTTCAAACCACAATTCGGAGCTTTGAGGGTAGGCAGTTTGCTGTGATTTCATCTTCATGGCTCCAAATGGAGCGCTTAAATGGGAGCGAATGTGGTAAATTCACAAGTGTTGGACTATTTCCTTCATTGTGATCTGTATACAGGAGGCCACCATGCTGTGGGCTTGCAGGCCACTCTCTCTGGCATTGCAGTCGAAGAGCCGCCAGAATCAGAACAAAGAAACCTGCTGAGATCGTGTGAATTGCCCATGCTTACAGCAGATCAGTCTGCTTGCAAGCAACCCATAAAGCCATCCCCAGAACTTCTCCCCAGATCTGAAGCTGGAAATCCCAACCATTGGCCCTCTCCCCAGGTCTGGCAACCTTGTCCCTTGGGTATATAAAATCAATTCTTTTTAATTGAGGTGAAATTCACATAGCATGAAAATTAACCATTTTAAAGTGAGCCAAAGGGTAGCAGTTAACACATCTGCAACGTTGTGTAACTACGACCTCTTATCTAGTATCAAAACATCTTCATCATAGCAAAATAAAACTCCATATCCATTGAGTAGTTACTCCCTATTTCTCACTCCCCCCTACTCCTGGTAACCACCAATCTGCTTTCTATCTCTATGAATTTATCTATTCTGGATATTTTACATAAAGGGGGTCATTAAAATATGTGGCTTTTGTGTCTGGCTGATCTCCCCTACCGTAAAAAGATTCTTCCATGTTGTAGCATGTTTTGGTACTTCATTCCTCTTTTTATAGCTGAATAATATTCTATTGTGTGTATCTACCACATTTTGTCTGTCCTGTCACCTGTTGATGAGTATTTGGGGGTTGTTTCCACTTTTTGGCTATTGTGAATAGCGCTGCTATGAACATTTGTCTTCAAGTATTTGTTTGAGTACCTGTTTACTGTTTTTTTGTTTGAGTAAGATTTTATAGTTGGCAAAGTACATTTACATCCATTCTCTTCCCACTAAGGAGACGCGTGCATTTTAACTGTTCTTATTACCCCAAAGGGGAACTTTTTAGGGCCTAACTCCTCCATAAGTCTAGTTAGGCCTGCCCACGCTCCTGTGTAAAATCTGATGAAGAAAGTGGCTTCCAGTGTGGAGAATGCTTCTGGCACATCAGTAGGCTAGCCTGGGACAGCCCCACATCTGTGACATCTATTCCAGTTGTTGGTCCATCAGGCAGCGGGCCTTCTTTTCTACTGCTGAAGATCTAGAGAGGGATGGTTCTTAGCAGCCCCCTTTCCTTCATTCAACAGGGTTCCTGAGTCATACGTTGCACAGGGGGCCTCAAGGTGAGAAGCTGAATCAGACATGGTCCTTGCCTTAGTGTGGTGGTGAGACACGCTAAACAGACAAACAGAACATGGAGTCAGAGGTGTGTGGGACGGCTCTGATGTGTGATAAAGACGCTGGCTTGGGGGGAGGTCAGTGACCAACTTTCGTGGAGGACTTAGCATCTGGATCTTGAAGACAAGAAGGCATTCCCAAGGTGAAAAAGAGGGTGGAAGGCATTCTAGGCCTCAGGAAGAGAGTAAGCCAAGCCAGAGGAACAGTAAACTGCCTCCCCTGTTTTGAGACTAACAAGGTCATTTGTGTAGCTAGTATGATCAGGTTCATAGGCTTGACTGGCAGGAGCAAGGCTGGAAAAATGGGCAGGGACTAGATGATGAAGGGCCTTGGAGGCTGCAGTCAGGAAGCTGAAGTGAGTAGGAAACTCTAATTTTAGGCAGGAAATGACCTGATTGGGTCTGTGTTTGAAAAGATCACTTTGTGACAAAGTGAACGATGAACCAGATGACAGAGATGCCCTGTGTTGGTGAGTCCCATACCCTCCATCCCTAGCCTGCCTTCTCAGTCATCCTGGCACAAAGCTGGGCCCAGACCTAACTGTCAAGTCAGGGAAGATTGCCTTCTTCTTCCAGCCCAGACCTCTCATCCACTGCCCCAGCCTTTGTTGCTATATAGCTTCCAATAAAGATGAAAGTGCCCGCAGCAGCTAGCAAAAATCAATCTACGCTAAGGGCTTCCTGACCAAATAGGTCATCTCTCCTGGAAGTGTTTGAATTTAGAAGTAGGCCAAGCCTCAAACAAGTAAGTGAGTTGTTAGGGAACGGAATTCTGCCACCCAGGGATAGGCCCAGAGGGAGTGTCATAAGGTTTGTTATAGAGATTAAATGAGGTCATCTGACGGCCTTCGTAACCCCCTCACCCCATAGCACCTCCAGTTCTGTGTACACACAGTAAGGTTCCCACCCCTCCCCCATCCTGTAAGATTTTTTCCTTTTTATTTTGATATATTTTTATACTTAAGTTGCAAAAATAGTACAGAAAGTTTCCATATGTCCTTCATCCCATTCCTCCTAATGTTCATGTCTTGCATAAACATAGTGCAATGATCAAAAGTAAGAAATTATTGGGGGACCTGGGTGGCTCAGTAGGTTAAGCGGCTGACTCTTGATCTTGTCTCAGGTCTCCATCTCAGGGTCGTGAGTTCAGGCCCCATGTTGGACTCCACACTGGGCATGGAGCCTACATTAAAAAAATAGTAATAATAATAATAAATCATCGTTGGTATGATACAAACTAACTTATAGGATTTGAATTTTGCCAGTTTTCCCAGTCATATTTCAGGGTTTCTTTTTAAATCACATGCCTAAGACAACTGTTGAGTTTGTTCTCTTGCGTCCCTTAAATTAAGGCAGCCTTCACAAAGCCTGCCATCCCTGGAAGCTCTGAGGAGAGCTGTTGTGGGCCTCTCGTGGTCCAAAATTGGCACAACCCCATTTGGGCATCGGTTAGGAGTATTCTCTATCTTTTCACTTTCCCTACCCCACCCACCCACCCATGCTTTCTCCCTTCCTTCTCCCTGCTCCCAAAACTACAGAGAGTCTCCACATGCCCCATACCATGCAATGGGCTTTTTCCATCATCAGAGCTCTCTGCTTTAGTCAACTGACCTGAGAAGTTGTCCCAGGAATTTGTAGCTAATGATTGTCACTGTCCCTGTAAAACTCCCTTGGGTTGTGACTTGTGATGGCAGCATTTCCCTTTCACTGGTCTCCAGTGGGTCCTGGGTAGATACCCCTACTGTGGCCATATTGGTCCTGGTCACTCTTAGTTAACCCTGTATGACCAACCCTCATAAGCTCCTTGGGGAGATCCTGGAGGTGGAAGGCTAGGGGGTTGGCAACAGGGTAACTAAATTACTTTATGAGAAACATGAGTCCCCATCACAAAGCATCCCTGCTTCTTGACGTCACGGTGACGCATGGCACATGTCAGTGCAAAATTCCATTTGTGCTTTCACAATTCACCCTCTTCTGCATAGAAAGAATGCAGCCTTGGGCACGCTCACTGCAAGTGCCCTTTCACTTCTGCCGCCATGTGCTCCATGTTTTTAAGTTTGCTTAGCAAAATTAATGATGAAAGAAGTGTGAGCTGGAGAAAAGTATAGAGCTGATGAATGGTGGAGAAGCACTGGTTCCCCTCCAGCCAAAGCCAGCACGAAAAATGGAAAGCCTGAAAGGCGATTGTGACTCTGTGTTCCAAAGAAAACCTTTTGCCACGCAGCAGACACCAAAGCATCTTCACAGCAGAAAGCCCCTATAAACAGTGTAAAAACCTTCATAAACCATTTGGAGGGAAGCTGTGTACCATGGTTACAAGCACTAGTTTTGGGCAAATCTAGCTCTTCTACTTGCTGTGTAAATTTAGTCAAGTTCTTTGCTCTTTCTGGCCCTCGATTTTCTCATCTGTAAAATGGGAATGATTGTACCTTCCCCTTTTTTACAAGATTGTTGTCTGGATTAAATGATTTAATATCAGTTGTATATGTAAGTGAAACTTAACAGTTCCTGGTACAGAATAAAGGCTCAATTTAAGGTCTCTTATTTATAATTGGGCTGGTCTAATTAAAAGTAATACTGAAAAGAGGAACATCATTATAGATCTGACAACATGGTATAGTGGCTTAAGCTTGTACTTCAAGTTTAAATCCTTGCTCCACCAATAACTGGCTTTGTGAATTTGAGCCAGTTATTTCTCTGAACCTGAGTTTCTCCCTCCATAAAATGAGGATAATAATGCCACATAAGAGGCTACTTGGAAGAAAGCACT
The DNA here is from genome assembly GCF_017311325.1 of Ursus maritimus. Taxonomy (NCBI): domain Eukaryota; kingdom Metazoa; phylum Chordata; class Mammalia; order Carnivora; family Ursidae; genus Ursus; species Ursus maritimus. The sequence goes on along the minus strand of NW_024423564.1, from coordinate 51,897,179 downwards.
TAGCATAGTACCCAGCACAGAGAGTGGCAGACACTTAACAGAGGTTTGTTTTTCTAGTGCTGTGGTTCTCAACCACATTCAAATCACCTGAGAGCTCTTTAAAAAGCATGCGTGCCTCTGCTGCACCCCCAGAGAGTATGATTTAATAGGCCTGAGGTGGGGCTTAGGCATTGGTATTTTCAAAAGCTTTCTGAGGAGATCTTCAGAGCAGCCAGGGCTAAGAACTACTTCCTCGCAGATGACATTACACACTGGTTTTTTGTTTTGCTTTTGTTTTGCTTTTTACATCTGCCCCCTAGAGACTGGTCAGAATATCAGGAATTCTGGGCACAGTCAAAAATTCAATACACCTGCAGCTGTAAGCCCTTGATAAGAAATATGCAGCCAAGGAACTGCATTCCTTTTTATTATGAAAAAAAAGTATTCAAAGAGTCTTTTTAGAGTCTTGAACTGGAAAGGTGGTAAGAAGTTTAGCCTAAGCCTCACACATAAAATATGGGAACTCCCAGTAGGTTGGGGATTTATATCTGGGGGTAATTCCAGGGTTTTGTCCTCCCAAGAGATATAAATTGAGGCCTTGAGAGTTTAATGTGGGGGAGGAAGAAGTGTTCTCATAACGACACCTTAAAAGTCCAAGACTCTGCTAATGCCTAGGGATAGAAAAGCATCATCTGTAATAGCAGGGGGTGGAGTAGAAGTGCATTCTGGTCTCAGTACTTTGGTTTCCAAGATCCAAGGCTAGGTCATCGAGAAACTTCTTTCTCCCCATAGGTTTACGGTATTAGTTACCCAATAAAAGTGGGGTTAATTTTACAACCCAAGTAAAATTTAAGCCAAAAAGGCTTCAACATTACTCTAGGATTTATGAAAGTAAACATGTGGAGTGCTTGCAGGATTTTACAACATTAAAATTTCAATGTCTTCATGTCAGGTATGTGATATATTCATTTGTATGTGTACTTAAAGGTTAAGTTTTTAAGAGCTTTGCAATACAAACTGTTTTGGGAACTAAAGTGAATATACTTCCCCCCCCCATCTCCACCACCAAAAAGACTTTGGAGTGAATAGGGAGTAGAGAGCCGCTGGAAACTGGTCTTTTAATGATCAGCTTTATCAGATTTTTTTCACCTGGTTTCCTGTTATAGTGGGCTTTCTAAAGTCCCACAGTGAACCCCCAAGGCGGGAAGTCTAGGGCCATTTTATAGACTAGGAGCTTAGTAAATAATTGTCCTTTAAATAAATATCTTCTTTGGTAATCATAAATACTTTGGTGATAAGCATGTATTACCTCTGAGTAGCACTTTGGAAGAGCATTTACATTATTTGATAGGATCCTCATGACTTTCACTTATAGGGTAGAGGTCAATGATTATCTTCATCTTATAGGTAAGAAAACCATAGCTCAGAGGACTCAGAGAGCTTGACTATAAGGACATGCAAATGTTAAACCCAGGAAGACAATTTCCTTCTCCTGACTTTTGCTCTAACGTACTTTAACTTAGAAGAAACCAGAGGAAAAATGATCTTTTTATTCAGGCAATGTAAGGATTCCAGCCAGGTTAACAGAGGGCGAGCATCCAGGGTGAAGTCAGCCCAGAAGCGTGGCAGGTGGCCTTTTGTTTTGGCTGTGGTCTGCTTTTGAGAACCAGCCAGATATTCCGTACTCTGGTGTCTTGTACTTATGGTAGGCCCGCATGGGAGGTTACAGCCTCTATCCTTTCAAGCTGAGGCGGCCATCTTGGGTCCGACTCTCCAGCCAGTTGCCACACTGTCACTAACCACACTATCTGGCCTCCCCTTTTCTTCAGAATAAAATCTATTCCCCCTGCTTTTTTTATTATTATACTCTTGAGGCAAACCGTTTTTAAGATGATTTTTAAAGTTTTGGGGGATCACGAAAGCAAGATTTTCATTGACATGTTGTCTAGATTTCCTGGAATTTAGTGACTCATTTGAAATTGTGCAGTCCCCGGGTTGCCAGGACCTCTCTCTGCAGGGTAGAGATAATGGGTCTTAAGCAGTGAGGAGCCACATAACCGTGCTGCCCTCTGGTTTCTTTCCAGCTGCACCCAGCTTCTCACCCCTTGGCGCCTCCTAATTGACACATCAGTTGGAGTGGATCTTGTGGATAATGCGCCCACGCCTTTGTAGCAAATGAAGCAGAAATAATCTGTGCTTAAAAAACAAAAAACTGTAGAACATGTGCCCAGATTCCCAACTCATTTCCTCTTTACTTTTAGAACTACATCATCTTCCAGCCCACCACCAGCTGCGAAAATAAAAGTGCTTTCTCCCCTATTTAAGGATGATTTTGCGCTTCAGAATGATTTTCTGGGGGTGAAGGAAACTTGACCAACGTGACCAGCAGATGTTTTAAGTGATGGATGGAACTGAGGAAAAGCCGGACTCCTTAGCCCAGCCTTGGGGATACTGTGCTCAGCGTCTCCCCCTAGCGACTGTTTTGGGCACAACACAGTCAGAGCCAACGGGATGTGAATGTATTGCACCAGCTAACATCTGTGCTCTGTTTTTAGAGATGAGTATGAAGAAGATGGATTCTGTCAGCCATACAGAGGGATTGCATGTGCAAGATTTATTGGCAACCGCACTGTCTATATGGAGTCTTTGCACATGCAAGGGGAAATAGAAAATCAGATCACAGGTAGGTAACACCAAGGAAATTGTATAGATACCTTGTGTAACTCCTTTTCTCACCAAGTGTTCTCTTGAGCTCTTCTCTTGACAAAGGATTGGGCTCGGCATACAGGTGAGGAGCGGGACCACAGAGAAGCAGGAGATATGATCTCTGTGTTCTGTAATGTACATTAGAATTGAAGGTTGTTGCTCTTAGAGGAAAAGGGTGCTCTGAAATGTCTCACATTCATTCAGACACTTGATAAAGATTATTAGTGTTTTTGGCAAAGCAGGAGCTGGATGGGGTACTGCGGACATGCCGGTGTGGTGAATAAGCCAGCTTGCGCCTCTGCCCTCCTAGAGCTTACTGTTTGGAGACAACACCGTATAGACTGAAAGTCGTGTAAACTCTAAATCAATTTACAGTCTAGAATTCTGGACACCATTACTGTGACTTTGGGGAAATCTCTTATTCTTCATGCAAATCTCTCTCTTCATCGGTGAAGGGAGTGATAAGGCAAGATGATCGTAAGTCTCTTCCTTCTATATTTTACCCTTCATGTTTCTGAATCGAAGGGATCTAATAGTGACGCCCTTTCTAGCACATACGAGCGAAGCAGTGTGTAGGCCACCTTGTACGATTTTGCACACCTGGTTCTGGTGGTTACAGCAGCCTTGTGTTTCTTCCATTAACGTAGTTATGCCTCGGTGCCACGTACCCTTGCAAGCTATTAGCATTGCCTTTATGGGATTCTAATAAGGTTGTCAGCTTTAGCAAATAAAAATACAGGACACCCAGTTACATTTGTATTTCAGGTAAACAATGGATAATTTTTTAGTGTAAGTATGTTCCAGATGTTTACCTGAAATTCAGAGGTAACGAAGTGCCTTGTCATCTATCTGGCAACCTTACGATTGAACAAACCTGAGGCAGGCACACGGAACAGCAAAGTGTCTAGAAACTATGTCCCATGAGGAATATGAAGGAACTAAGAGAAACCCAGGTGGGGGGGAGCTATTTAACCTGGAGAAGCGACTATAGAAAGCTGTAGTTGCCATTTGCTGAAGAACTTTCAGGAGGAAGGACTCTGAAATCCCAGAGGACAGAAGCAGGACTGACGAATGGGGAGGGGCTGTTAAGGCACATTTCAACCTACTATAAGAACATTTTAACATATTTTTTTTTTACTAAGTATTCACAAAAATAAATGGGAGTTCTGATGTAAATGTTTCATTACCCATTTATAATAATCCTCTCTTAGATATTTTCACTGGACATCTGCTTACTGGAAAATACTACAGTTAAGAAAAGCCACTTAATTTTGTTTAACCCGGCATGTCCCGATCTTGTTCAGCTCTGGAACCCTTGTTTCTCAAACACTATGAATATGCTACAGAGTGAATGTTCTGAGGAACACACTTTGGGAAACAGTGTGCCAACCACCCCCAGGCTCTCTTGTGAGGTACAAGCTCCTTGTCAGTGCAAAAAGGAGGCAGGTACTCTTTCAGTACCCAGATGCCAAGCTGAATAAGAAGTCAGGCTAAGTGACCTCTAATACACACCCTGGAACGACCGAGTTGTGCTTTTCGAGAACTTCCAAGAGAATGGCCTCATTTTCAGAGCCTGGAATAGGAAGTATCAAAGGCACAAAAAAAATTAAACAAGTTACCCAGAGTCATCCACTCAGAGGCAAGACACAGAACTAAATCCCGTGATCAGGCTTCGCCACCGCAGACGGCGCGTTTCTGCCCTGCAGCTGTCTAATGTTTTAGAAGCTTCATAAAACTAATAAAAAGTACCGGATGAAACACAAAGTTCTGTTGCTTTGTAGTAAAAATGAAAAATATATTGTGCTTTAACCTAATTAATTCTTTTTATTAGGAAATGGTACATATGTAACTTAATCCTGTTTTTTTAACTTTGTAGTCAAAATGATTTTTTTTCAAGCCAGTGAAAGTAAGCCGCTTGGACATCTGAACCGAATCTCCTCTTGGCCTTGTCGGCTTGAGTGCAGCGGATTCCTTCCAGTGCATGTTTATATCTGATATCTGTTGACTAGATAACCAAAGGAGATAAACCCTGGCCCCTGGGAGTTAATAACTGTGTTTGTTTTCCAGCTGCCTTCACCATGATCGGCACCTCCAGCCACTTATCTGATAAGTGCTCCCAGTTTGCCATTCCTTCCCTGTGCCACTACGCCTTCCCATACTGTGACGAGACCTCATCCATCCCGAAGCCCCGGGACCTGTGTCGTGATGAATGTGAAATCCTGGAAAACGTCCTTTGTCAAACAGAGTACATTTTTGCAAGATCAAATCCCATGATCCTGATGAGGCTGAAACTGCCAAACTGTGAAGATCTCCCCCAGCCCGAGAGCCCCGAAGCCGCAAACTGCATCCGGATTGGCATTCCCATGGCGGATCCTATCAATAAAAGTAGGTGGTAACCCCTGACCTTCCGTGTGGCCTAGGGGCCAGCAACCCCACAGCACAGTGAAAACTGGACCTCGATCGGTAGCAAGGGTTCTTGTTGGTAGGCAGATTACCTTCCAAAGGGCTAAATACTGTGTGGGGGCGGAGCATTCAGTGGTGGATTAGATGCTGTCACTATCTTCAAGAAGCTTCGCGAAGACGATAATTTTTAAATATGGCTGCTGGTTCCTCCGTGACTTAAATAGAATTGCCATATGACCCAACAATGCCAATCCTGGGTGTACACTCCGAAGAATTTAGAAAAGGTGTTCAAATAAAAACTCATATGCCAGTGTTCATAACAGGTCTGTTCACAACGGCTGAAGGGTAGAAACAACCCAAGTGTCCGTCAGCGGATGAGTGGATAAACTGTGGTACATCTACATAATGAGACACGATTCACCCATAAAAAGGAATAAAATCCTGTTACATGCTACAACATGGCTGAAACTTGGAAGTGTTATGATAGCCAAAGAAGCCAGACACCATTGTATGATTCTGTTTCTACGAAATATCCAGAATAGACAAACCCATGGAGACAGAAAGCAGATTAGTGGTTGCCAGGGATGGGGAGGGGAGCTTGGGGAGTGACTGCTGAATGAGTATAGGGTTTCCTTGGGGATGATACGGGTGTTCTGGAATGAGAGAGTGGTGAAGGTTGCACAATATTTTGAATGTTCTAAACACACTAATGGTAAATTTTATGATATGTATCTTGGACCACAATTTAAAATACGTGTACATAGGGCTTGCCTCTATCCACTGTCCTCTCACCTCTGTTCCTCTGTAACTCCCATTCACATAGAATTAAACTCACTGGTAATTTTTTAGTTTCCTTTTGTAATTTAATATTATGCTATTAGTTGAATTAATGCATCTAAAATACTTAGAACTATGCTTAGCACATAATAAAAGCAGTATCTTCATTAATACTATTATTTTATCATTGCCCCTCCATATTTTTATTTATTTCACCTTGATGGACTTTTGCAGTGCTTTCAAGTAACAGCCTTGTGGTCCCCTGGGAAGAGGACTTGCTTCTCAAGAAGACCCAGTCCATCAGCACAGAATGGCCCTAACTCCTGTTAGAAACCCATACACACTGCTCCTAGTGAACACTTTCTGGGAAGTAGATTCTCTATCCCATGATTCATGTCTAAAGACATCAAGCAGAAATGGAAAGAAGAGTTTAGCCTGAACCTTTCCTAAACCATTCACTAGGAAATTACTTCTGTGCCCCCCCGAGTCCTGCCCCCAGTTCTGATTCTTTTTGTGCTCAATATTAAAAATAGTTGTGGAGGGCTGGTTTTATTCCTGATGCATAAGCTTTAAATCCTCCCAGGAATGTAACTGCAAGGCAGGACCGGTGTCCCAGCCCAGCACACAGGGAGGCTGCCCGCATGGCCCCTGACCAGCGGGGAAGCCTTAGCCATGAGGTTAATTGCAAGTCCTTCTTCCAGAAACTGCTGGCTGGGAGCTCCAGCATCTCCTGTTTCTTTCTCACCGTTTGGGCCTTTCTCTTCTGTTTTTCAGATCATAAGTGCTATAACAGCACAGGTGTGGACTACCGGGGGACCGTCAGTGTGACCAAATCAGGGCGCCAGTGCCAGCCGTGGAATTCCCAGTACCCCCACACACACACCTTTACCGCCCTCCGTTTCCCAGAGCTGAACGGAGGCCATTCCTACTGCCGCAATCCAGGGAATCAGAAGGAGGCTCCCTGGTGCTTCACCTTGGATGAAAATTTCAAGTCTGACCTGTGCGACATCCCAGCATGTGGTAAACTCCTTTAACGTATTCAGTTACCTTTAAAAAAGACCCCTCTCTGTCCTCCTGCCCTTAGAAGAGTTGATAAGGGGGCAAAGGAGAGTGATAGTGTCTGCTAGATCCAAAACTATGTTTCTAGGGCAGACAAACCTTGCTGTGTCTACATAAAACACCTTTTAGGGTACCAGTGCGCACTCTCAGGGAGCAAACTGCTTTATTCCCGCAGCCATTGTGGTTAGTGGGTATAACAGGCACAAGGCAACCAGCCCTCACAGTCATGTAGAAAAAGGTGTTACATGGTCCATGTCCACGTGCACCTATTTTAGCAGGACAGGTATACTGGGAGCCGAAAGAAAACTGCCCCTCGTCCTTGAGAACACCCACGAGGTGGGATGAATCTACAGGTGTTCCTCAGTCATCCAGGGCAATGCGTAGATAAACCGTGTCCTCTGTGCCATCCTTTTATGCTGCAGAATTATGGGAAGAAAATGAAATTCCTGACTCAGTTTGTTCCATTTTCTAGAAAAATGTTTGGAGGACAGGAGAAAGAATGAAAATAAGGGTGAAACCTGGAATTTGGGACTGTTTGACTCTTCTTCCTGGTCCTTGTTCTCATAGATGATGTCAACTGGGTTCTCCCAGCATAGAGTCCAGTGTCACTTCAGGGAAAGCCACAGCAGGAAAATGGACATAATAACATCTGCCTGGCGGGTATTGGGAGAATAAATGGGTTTTTTTAAAAAAAAAAAAACTCTATGATGTCTGGAAGATAGTAAATGCTTAACAAATAATAGAGTCAATACATAAAGAGGACTCTACTATAATTGGTATGTCGTCAACACAGAGAGTGGAATGTTGGCTCCCAGTTTAGCAAATATTGTTTGAGAGCCCACTGTGGAGCAGGGGATTTGAAAGAGAAGTAAAATGTGCTTCACATTACGATCACAGTGCAGTAAGTATGATGCAGCAGAAGTTAGCACGAATGTTGCGGAACAAAGAGGAAGCTAAAACACACTAAAGAAGTCCATAGGAAGAAGTAATAAAAATGTGAAAAAGGAACCTTAGTGATGAAAATTTGGGAAACTATTATTCTATAATTTCATTCTTATGTGTTACCTGTTACTATATTGTCTTCTCTTGCAAAATGATTTTATGGGTGGCTAAACACGCCAAGTTTGAGAAAGAGGTGACCAGACCCCTTTTGTGTTGCTGGGCTTTAAAATGCCTTCATATGCAGCATAAAGAACAAGTTATGAAGTAAAACTCTTCCAGAGCCACCACTGGAAACTTCAAAGCAAATTATCCAGTATTTTTTAAATGGTGTGCCCTTAATAATTCATGACTTTTCCCACATGCTATAGTCAACATTAATAGGAAAAGAATAAAAATAAAATATAGATTTATAATCATTTCCTTAGTTGTCCACCCCTTCTCATAACCCAGGTAAATGCCAAAGATCTGTAAGAGAGTCAAGGGTAAAAATCATCACTAACTGAGCACCTTCCATGTGTCAAGTATGGTACTTGGGGTTTTCATAGGCTTTATTTGTACTTGCCCTACACTGTGATGGGTATTAACCCTATGTTGATGATGTTACACCCAACTACCTAATGGCATGTCTGTCTGACTCCAAACTCATCTTCTTGTTACTCTACCATGCTATCTCTGAATGCTGATGTGTGTCCTTCAGGAGACCAAGTGAATTATTTTAGGGAAGAAATACACTGTTCGCTCCTCTCTGGGTAAATGCTATTGTCCTTTGGGTGACTTCTGACCCTTAATTTCCAACTAATACCCAGCAGAAGTAGGGAGGTAATTTGCTCATAAACTGGAAGATTTGTTGATAAGCCGATTCAAGCTTTATTACAATTAGTTTAGTTTCATCAAGACTCTAAATTATACCTTAAAAATTATGGTTTTCATTTCCGTGAGCTTCCTGAAGCAATCAGACCAAATACACACTCTGAGGGATGCAAGAAATCCTTAAACAGTCTTTCAGACTGTGGACAGAGAGAGAAAGATCACCTACATCTCACAAAACACTCACCATGTCCCAGCACAATGCTCCATGCTTTAGGTATTCATGTGCGTTGAAAACTCATATCCGCACTGTGGGGTAGCTGTTAATGTAGTCCGCTGAGGTTCAGAAGGGTTGAAGGCCTGGCCTACATCACACAAATGATGAGATTGGACCTTGAATCCTCCTCTATCGACATACAGCTCTGACCAAACTCAAAGCTCGCAGCTCAGGAATGCTCCCATTTAAAGATTTTTGCAGAAATAGATAAAAGAATGACAGTAGTGCGCCTCTGGATTCCAGTATACAGATTCCCATAATATGCCACGGCATCCAACAAGCGCTCCCTTGCTGATGAGGAAATCCACCCTAGTATTACTCTGTATTATTGTAGTATTAGTCAGTACAGTGATGCTAGAAACTCTGAGACTATTTCTTTCTGAGTATCAGTCCACAGAGGACAAGTTTACATTCTGACCCCTGGTTAGTTCTCATCGTGTGAAGAGATAAATTTAGAGGAATGCTAAATCTAGAGATGACAAGGCAGTTTTCTCCACTTACAATAATAATTTTTATCAAAAAGAGCATTTTCATTTCATGTTGAAAGAAAACAGTTCCTCTTGAATTCTTCAAGTCAAGCCACAAGTACATCCATTAAAGGCACAGGGAATCCTTGACATTGATCAAGAAGCAGCTGCTGGGAGGCAAGTAGCTCCCCGGGGTGAGAATTAAAGAAGAAAACAGGTTGGCATCAGCCGTTGTTGCTGGGCAAGTCTTCTTGGAATTGCCCCTCGATAGACCACCTCTAGCAACTTAGTCATAATAATCCTACTTTTATAACACTTCCTGAGAGCATTTGATTTTCTTTCTCTTTCGTTCTTAGAAAAATCATGAAAGAGAAGGTAGGAATTTCCTGCCCTCTTTTACCGTATGAGAAAACCCAAGGCCCAGGGAAGTGGTAGGACTTACCCAAGATCACAAATCAAGTAATAGAAACCAGGCCTCCTATCTCTGGACTCCTCACTGCTCTTTGTTCTATACCAACGCTACCCAAATGGCTGAAGTTTTGTCTCCTAGAGAACATCTGGCAACGTCTCAAGATATTTTGGTCATCACTCCGGGGGAGGGAGGGTTGTGAGTTGCTGCTGGTATCTACTGGGTGGAGGCCAGAGATGTTGCTGAACAAGCCACAGTGCGCAGAATGACCCCTACAAGGAATTACCCAGCCCAAGATGTCAACAGTGCCAGGATGCAG
>NW_024423564.1:51826345-51887026 GCF_017311325.1 Ursus maritimus | reverse complement strand
TGAGGCTGGATAGGAAATATACAATTTAAACTAGAGAATAACAATAACATTAAACAGCAATTGCCATTTAGTGAGTGCTTACAATAAACCAAACACCAAGAGTTTTTTATGCATTATGTCATTTATAATAGTCCTATAGCCCTGTGAGTTGGGTTTTATTCTACCCAAGAAGAGAAAACTGAGACTTAGAAGAAGTCACTTGTCCAAGGCCACATGGTTAATAAGAACTGAACTAAGGACTCAAACCTGTAACTGGTGTGTGTGTGTGTGTGTGTGTCTGTTTAGACGGATGGATGGATGGATGGATGGATGGATGGATGGATGGATGGATGGATAGATAAGATAGACAGATATTAAGAATAACGTTTCATCTTACAATGAGCTGAAAGCTGGTGGGGCAGATTTGAGATGAGTCCTTTTCCTTTTCCCTCCCGAATGGGATGGAGTCTCATGGGAATGTTCCTGCATTCTTTAGTTAAGTCAAAGTTAAGGAGATTTCAAAATCTCCGTGTGGTTTCTCATTTTCCTACTGATAACTTTTGTTTTCATTTGAACCAAGTAAGGCTAAAAGAAGTATAGGCCTAATTAAATGCAGAATGTGAGCCTTTGTTGTACTTCCTAGAATAAAGGCATTTGAGAATGGTCTGCCACAGACCGTTTTATCTGCAAACTTTCACTCTAAGACAGACATAAAATTAAACGCAACCAAATATGTCTACTGTGAACTCTGGGAATTGGCTCGCTAGGACTCTGTGCTTGTGCCCAGGTAGTGCTTGGAGGAAGTGAAAGGACCAAAGATAGTTTGGGCAAGACCTGACCTGACCCTGACCTCTCATCCTCACTGTCTTTTTTTTTCCTATCCCAGGCATCTAACAATTAGAATGGTTAGTTATTTAGTCATTCCCTGAAACTCAGTATGTGCTGAACTTCTACTATGCTTCAGACTTTGTGACTAGGGCATATCAGAGCGTGCCCTCGCATAGCTTACAATCTAGTGAAACAGTCAGATGGAAAAAATATGAATCACGTTAAGCACTGTTTCATACTTCCCAACATTTATGTGCACTCTCATGCACTTGGCATTTTCACGATGACTGCTGTCTGTTCTTTAACACCAGCATCTGACCTATGACTTCGTTGATGCTTAATAAAATGTGTCCAATGAATGAATTCTCATGCTAACCACAGGATAAAGTTACAGTCTCCATCTTACTGATGGAGAAGCAGAGGCAATGTGGTTTTTCCTAAAGCTGGTATTCAAACCAGGTCCACAGGACTGTAGGTCCAGTCTTCTTTCTACCATGGCACAACTACCTAAAAGAACAAATTCTAGATGATTCAGAGGAATCCTGTTTCCTCTTTCTCATTTTCCTCTTTCCTTGGATCATTATGGACTCTCTAGGTCTTTGGGACGCTGTCCATTGATTTTCTTGTTTGCAGCCCCACACATGCCCCACACATGCAGGAGTGGAGCCCCCAGCCACAAAGTCATCTACTCTGAGAGACCGTAGGTGCTCCAGTCAGCCTCAGCCCCGGTGTGGGGCTCACAGCATTTGCCCATTTCCCGTTAAATCCAGCTCTCCTCCCTTCCCAGCAGCCCCAGGTCCCCAGTCCTCAGAGTTGGCCATTTTCCCTGAGAGCCTGCCTGCAAACCTTCAATCACTATGCCTTTACCTCTAGTCACTGTGGCCACCTTCCAAGCCAAATACTGTGGGTTGGGTGGAAACTACATCGAAAAAGAAACATTTGCCTATGTTCTTTCCAACTGGCGCCTAGGCACACCTCCCAGGTTCACAGTTTCACTGTAGCCCTTATCATTGCTTTTCGGCACAGCCCCGGGGAAGAACTGTGGAAAATGCCTGTTTCTCTGGGAGCAGCCTTTGCAGGATCTGGCCATTTTACTTTGGCTATATTCTACCACGTGACTTCTGTTCTTTCTCTCTCCGCCACTAACTGAGGTCCCCCATTTGTTCCTCTCTTGAATTGTATGTGGAGGCGGAATCTTGATTGTTTTAGTGCTTTCATATTCAAACCTTGGTCCTTTATTTTAGTCTAGATTAAGTCCAGAGGCCACATTTCAGGCTGGCATGCCTGAGAGACCTCAATAAAGGGTCTCTCCCTCTACCAAACAGCTAGAACTTCCAAGCCGTGGTATGGTTTTGACTCCTCAACCAGCTTCACCGCAGAGTGCCCACCAATAAGAAAAGTAGGGGGCCATTTGGCTCCACTGGCAGTTTTCATACCTGGCCTATTAGTTTTGTATTTCCTTTTAAGTCCTTGGCTTGCAACAGTTTGCCAAAGGGCACAGTGCCCAGTTCTGTGCCTGAATAGCCCTGACTTGTCCCATAACCTTACAAACACCCACCCTGGGTTCTGCTTTGTCACAAACCATTTTCTACAATGTGGTGGTTTACAGTTCCGGGCAAGGCAGATGTTTTCCAGATTGCGAACACTGCAGTTTTTAACTCACTCTGTCAGCAGCCTTCTCCCATATTTCATAGAAGACCTGTTGTAAGGCAATTTGTCTTTCAGCCATTTCTTCAAACCAAAATTGAACATTACAGTGAATTGGATGGTGGGGAGGGGGAACGGAGGGAGGAATAGAGCACTGCTTTGTATGGTTTGAAGTTTTCCGGAAGAGTTATTTTTATGCTACAGAGATTTTCAAGATGTACTTTATTCTCCAGTCTCTATACATTTTCAACAAAGTAAAGAACAATAGTTACCCAAAACTTATAACGAAGTCATGTTCCATAAACATTTTTAACCATAAAATAATTTTTTCTCAAAGATTTTTTTAATTCTCAAAATATATTGAGTCATTTATCCAGTGTGTCAGCTGCTCTAGCAACAAGCTTTGGGAAGCTCTTAACTCTGTTGGCTCACCACAATGCCAATGGGAAGGGCTCCTGTCACTTTAACCCTTTGGTGACGGAATTCTGATATAACACCACAATGATCTTTGCTATTGACTTTATATCAACCACGGTTCTGGCAGGAGACAAAAATACACAAGCAAACATACCATGGAGAATCTTATAAAGAGACTGTTTATGAAGGTGTTGGCAGAATTAGGGGAAACCAATAAGGTGAAGAACCCAGGGCCAGCAGAAGTGGGAGGCATTACCACCCTAGGCTTGAAGGGTCAAAGGAATGATTAGTTACCTTACCTTATGGAGCAGAGCTGAGAATGAAAAGAGGGCTGTCCAAAGGCGGTGGCCTTTGGTAGAGGGAGGTAGCCAATCTTCTGCAACTCAGCAAGAAGGGAGCCTGGGAACACACATGTCAGCCATACTCTCCTTGCCCTGGGCAGTTCTCCTTGTCCCGCCAGTGTCTCCCATTGGCTGAACCTAACTGGAAGCCAGAGGGCAAGGGTGCCCATTGATACTGTCCTTAGAGGTCAGCCTCAGCATGGAGCTGAGTAGAAAAGGACTGATACTGGATCTGAAGACACTCAGGGAAAATATCATCACTAGCTTTAAATCCGTTGCTTCACAAGAGAGTCAAAAGTACGATAGGGGCCTAAATAAGGTCCGTTGACTTGGTTTATAAAATCAGAGAACTTTGAGGGGAACCATCAAAATCATCCAGCCTCTGTTTGAACATTGCCAGAGACCTCCAGAGACAGGGACATATCACCACCCCGAAGAGGTTATGGGTTGGCTCCCACTGCTCAGAATCTGTAAGTCTGAAACCAAAACTTATATGTGAAATCTCCTGATTTTTAAAAAATGGTGGCCATGAATTCAAATTAAAAAAAAAAAAAAACACCCTAGTAAGGAGCAAGTCTATGTACTAGATTCAGTCTGTAACCTCTGGTGTCATTTATCATCCAAATTTGAAGGTACCTATCAGTCCTTCGTTCAATTTTTAATTTGGTCTAAAGAGCATGTAGCTCTTCTAACCTTTCCTTACCCATCTTCCTCTTCCCCTGAATGTTTCTTGCTTTTTTTTAAATCTTTCTTAGAAATGTTGCTCTTAGAAGATACCTTTTTTGGTGTTTTTAAACCAATGAAGGTAGAAGAAGACCGTGATGTTTTTGATCATCACTCAGTATTGCCAATGAAGGGTATTTTTTTTTTTCTAAAAAGTACCATATATAACATTTTTTGGAGCAATTTCATTGTGCTGTTGCTAGTTCCAGCTGAGCCTTCAAGTCTTCATTAGCCTTCTTTTTTCCTCTTTTTTTTTCTTGGTTTTGTTACATCAAAAATTATTTAGTAGATTTGTTTAATCATGGGCTTCTTTAAACATGAGCTTTAACCTAACTGCAAGCTATAATATTTATTTGTAAAATTTCAACTGTTGGTTTTGGGTCATTATTTTAGCCTGTTTTGTATGAGCCTCTAAAATTTTATTTCTATAGTGGTGCCTGGGTGGCTCAGTCAGTTGGCCATCTGCTTCTGTCTCAGGTGATGATCTCAGGGTCCCGGAGTGAGCCCCTTGTTGGGCTCCCTGCTCAGTGGGGAGCCTTCTTCTTCTTCTCCCGCTGTCTGCCACTTCCCCTGCTTGTACACTCTGTCTCTCTCTCTGTGTCAAATAAATAAATAAAATTTTTTTAAAAATTAAAAAATAAAAATAAAATTTTATTTCTATAGTCAGGTATCTTTCCTAGATTTGGGTCATTTTCAAGTTTGATAAATATGTCATCATCGAGTAGTTGATGATAATGTCAAACAGGCAGGTTCACTCAAGCTTAGTTTTCTATAATTCGAGGTTAATTTGCTGATTAACACTATTAGGGTATAAGCACACGGTAAATTACAAATCTGTCTAATAAAATCATTACCTAACCCTCCATCTTTGGTCCATAAGGATATCCTGGGTCACTTGATCAAATGTCTTGCTAAAAGTTTAAATGTGCATGGTCTACCACTCTAAAATAATCCTATCAAAATGAAAGAGATTTAATTTTATAAAACCTATTGAATTTTGGCACTTAGAGATTAGCCCAATTAAAAAGTGGGCCAAAGGCCTTAAACAGACATTTCTCCAAAGAAGATATACAAATGGCCAACGTATATGAGAAGATGCTCGATACCATCAGGCATTAAAGGAATGCAAATCACAACCACAATGAGATATATGATCCAGCAGTCCTACTTCTGGATATAGACCCAAAAGAACTGAATGCAGAATCTCAGATATTTGTACACCCCTGTACATAGCAGCATTATTCACAATAGCTGAGAGGTGGAAGCAAGCCCACTGATGGATGAATCCATAGAGAAAATGTGGTATATATGTACAATGGAATATTATTCAGCCTTAAAAAAGAAGGAAGTCTGACACATGCAACAACATGGATAAACCTTGAGGACATTTAACTGAGTGAAATAAGCCAGTCATACAAAGACAAATACTGTATGATGTATCTAAAGTAATCAAATTCATAGAAACAAAAAGTAGACCAGTTGTTCTCAGGGGTTAGAGGAAGGGGAAAATGGGGAGTTATTGTTCCATGAGTATAGAGTTTCGGTTTTGCAAGCTGGAAAAGTTTTGGAGATCTATTGTACATAATGTGCATATGTGGACCACTACACGATGGCAGATTTTGTTAATTTTTCTTACCACAATTAAACTTTTTTCAATAAAAGAGAAAAGATTAACCCAGCTCTTTCCTTTTTATAGAGCAGAAAACTGAGGTCCTAAGAATTTATAGAAACTTAGAGTGAACTCATGTGGATTCTAGTTACTAGGATTTTTCTCAAGTGCTCACAAATGAGCACTTATTGTGGTTAAAACATTGTGGTTATTGTGGTTAAAACATTTGCTGAAGAGGGGCACCTGGGTGGTCAGTCAACTAAGCGTCTGCCTTCGGCTCAGGTTATGATCCCAGGGTCCTGGGATCCAGCCCCACATCGTGCTCCCTGTTCAGGGGAGAGCCTGCTTCTCCCTCTCCCTCTGCTGCTCCCCCGCTGTTCTCTCTCTCTCTCTCTCTGTCAAATAAATAAATAAAATCTTAAAAAAAAATTGCTGAAGAGAGAAATTTTAATTACTATATATGGGCAATCAGAGTCTTTTTAAGAATTAATTTGAGAATACATAATACAGGTCATCTTCTTGGTATTTCCATCATTAAATTGAAAGACCTAATGGTGGACCCAGTATACCAACTGAAGACCTGGTTAACACCTTTTCTCTTTGGGCTTGCAGGCGTATGTTTAAATATCACCGGTGCAGGCTCCTATCTGCTACAGACCCAGTTACTTTGTAGTTTTCAAATAATAGATGATAGCAATTCCTATTTGTTTTCAATGGTTTTTATTTCTTTTCAGACAAGATTATAATTTAATGTGTTTGTTTGTTTAATTATTTTTGGAATTCTAAGGTTCTGTAAGATTTCTTCCCCACCTTTGCCAAATTGAAGATCTAAGGATTTTTTTGTTTTAACTCAAAGTAATATCCCAGATGATGTTTCACTTTATGAAAGTACTTCTTGAATAAGAAATCATGTTTACCTTGTTTTAAGCCCCAGGATAAGAAAGCAGTATTCTCTCCCTTATATTTAATTACTAATCAAAGTATTGAATATCTTTGTAAAAATAAAATAGGAATGTCAGATGTGAACTGTGATACCAAATTGTTGATTTTTAAAAGGAAATTAATCATGTGATCCAGACTAAATAGTTGGTTTCAAAAATCCCAAGTATTTAACTTGATGTAACTAATATGCGCATTTAACTTTTAAGCTATTTCGAAGCTATTTTGAAGCATTAAAAATCTTCACCGTTCTAATTTCCAGCCAGGTTTCTTTGTAATGCACTGAGGGTGTCCATTACCCTTGAAAGTGAATAGTAAGAATAGTGTCCATTGTTCTAATGTGATTCTGTTTAATAGTGTGATCCCCACCAGATATTAGCCCTCATTAAAGGGAGCCTTGGAATCTTAAGGACAATGATGAAGAACAATTCCGTACAGTATTTTGATTTTTATTAGTAATATAATTTTGAAATCATAGAAGCACTAAAGGCAGACAGGCTTGCATTCCAGCCCAGACTCCACCTCTTTCTGGCTTTGCCAAATTATTTGTTCTTTCTTAGTTTTAATTCGTCCACATGTAAAATCGAGAGGACACCAAGTACCCGGTTAAAGTGATGAATAGAAATGTGAGGCTGTTAAAAAGAGCTTGAACAAATGTTAGTTTTCTGATCTTCTGTGAGTAGGTTAGTTGTTCTGTGGATTGTTTTTACATGAAGTTTTTTGAGCCAGACTGACTCCCTTCTGGCCCAATGTGGAGAGAGGTGCGTGGGCAAGTAAGTGTGCCGTATCTCAGGTGGACAAGAGGCCGAAATTTGTTTTCAGTCACTTCCAACATGGCTGCGTATTGTTCTGCTTGATTATTTCCCTTGGCAGGAAGACACGGCGGGCTCATTTGCATATCCTCCGTGTAATCAGAAGGAGCCAAGTTTGCCTGTCTGTAAAGGATTCAGCTTCTTAAAATTTGTTCTGGTGCAGACCCACAGGGGGATTTGTCCCAGATCTCCCGTTCACAATCGCAGGCGTTCCGTGAATAATCTGATACGGAATGAGTACAGAATAGACTCCTTTGTTTGCCGGACAGGTGAGAGCCCTACTTTCTCTTGTTGCTGAAAATCTGGGCCAGAAAAATGACTAGCGTTACATGAGTACTAAATTAACCTCATTCCTTTGTAATCGTTACCCTCATAATGATTTCACCGAAAATCCAAGAATAACAAGAGGGATTCCCCACCCCACCCTCACCCCCCAGGCCCGGCACACACTAGGGTACTGAGAAATTTGGAAGTGTTTTTATAATGTTAATAATCATAGCATCCGACAATTGTGTGGAAGTTTTCCATTTTCTGAAGTTTTGTCATGAATATTATCTCTCACACAAACCAAACAGATTAAAGCAAATAGAGCAATTATTCCCCTTAAGTAAATGAGGAGATGGGGGTCAGAGAGGTTGTTTCCTGCTTAAGGTTATTTAAAATTCCCTGCCCAAAGTTTTTATCTCTGAATCCTTTTCTACTCTAAGGGTAAGGGCTAAACATCAAGTGACTGAGCTGTAACAGGTACTAGAGTAGATACTTCCTATGTTCCTTCATTTGCAGTTTACAACAACCCTACAAAATAGGTATTGCTCTTCGCATTTTGCAGGTGGGTTTGCTCAGAGAGGCTAAGTGCCTACTGAATGTTGCACAGATGATGACAAAGGCAGTCTTCAGAGGTTTCTGACTCTTAAGACACACCGTTCCTTTATTCTGCTATATTGTCTCTAAAGTGTCTACATAGATAGATCTTAGATAGACGATCTATTCTGGATCTATTATATTCCTGGTATAGAAGATCTATCTATCTGCTAGGCCCTGTGGTAAGCACTTTTCCATGTGATTTCTTTTCTCTCTGTCCATCCACCCATAGACATGCAGACACGATCCTTACAAAACTGAGAACAGTTCCTAGGATGAGAACGGCTAGAATGGCCTCCAGAGACGCCTGGGTTAGGTGTTACCTGCCTCTGTATAAAGTGGGGAGTGCGAAAGCTTCCGTGTCCTTCTCCGCTGTTCAGACCTCCCTCATCCTTCCTACCTTTGTGAAACAAGAGAAGTCCTACCATGAGGAAATGGGTGCCAAACAACAGCCATTCTCAAATTCCTGGCAGTGGTGTGGAGTGTCTAGGGCAGGAGATATGACGCAAGACCAACAGGGGAGAGGTCCCAGCTTTTGAATTACTAGCTGCATATCCTGGGGCAGGTTACTTAACAACTCTGTCCCCTCAGCTTCCTCACCTGTGAAAATGGGCATAAGGATGGCACCTGCCTCACACGGGGTTGGTTGTGAAGATAAAATTAATGACTTAATGAAAAGAACTTCCAACAGTACCTAGCCCATATTAATAATAATAGCTAACATGACTTTGTTCTAGAAAACACTCAGCAAATACTAAAACCGTTATTTTTAGTATACTCAATAAGTAGATTTTACTCTTCGCCAAACCTCTCTGAGGGTTAGCCCACAGCACAGCCCCTCCTACTTCGTGTGTTGAGTCTGTTTATGTCGGAAGAAGGCAGCGTGATTTAGTTACTATATCTCGCTGGACAACAGGTCCCCAAAGCAGGTGTGTGCAGGCATAAACTCTGTATTGTATTCTCATTGATATGTACTAAGGAAGCTCGCGATTTAGAGAGACTTTGGGTCTCTTGACCACGCTAGTCCTACTTCCCTTGTCACATTTCCGACAACATATTGTAATGACCTTTTCTCTGTTTTCTTTCCCCAACCATGAGCTCCTGAAAGGCAAAGGACACACCGTATTTAATTTTATATTCCCAGTACCTAGAATAGTGCTTGGTGATAGTACTTTTTGTTTATTGACTTACTGAACAAGTGGGAGGATGAGAGAATGGACGCATGGTTAATTCTAGGTTAAGTAAATAATCAGCTCCAAATTTGGGGTCAATCTGAATTTTCACACTTCGGATTTTCGTAAAGCAAGATAGTTGATGAGCTTATTGGTGATCAGGGCATGTATTATATAACCCTCTAATTATTGCCCATCATTCTTGTGTTTGTTTTGTCAGTCAAATAATTTATTATCATACGCCCAAAGTATTTGAAGGTCAGACTCAAATCGATTTTTTAAAAGTATGCCTCGTGTCCTTCTATACATATTATATTCTCTTCCAAGCAATGGTAAAGTAGATATATAAGATTACCAAAATATACTTCAGAGTGTTAGCACTCATAATTACTGGGTTCGTATGAAATCATTTAGGAAGAATTCTGGGGTTTCAAAAAATGTCAAGTAATTCAATGATGCTGTGCTGGAGGGAATTGTAGACACCGTCCAAAATAGATACTTCACTTTTGCAGGCGAGAAGTGAGACCCCAAGAGGTGAATGATTAGTTCAAGGTCACACAGCTCAACAGAGACTAAGTCGGGTCCCCCATATTTTCAGGCCAGTGGTTTTGTGGACCCTGGGACCAGGATTCTTGAGTGACATTGATTCTGGAAGATGCAGGACTGGCCCTTTAAGTTCAAACCAGCCAAGACAAGGGCATGATTCCTAGAAGAGCGCATTGTGGTGGTTGATCTGGGCTAGCAGCCAATGGAAGAAGAGCCCTGTGGTCCCCATGAATGCTCTTGGGTATATACAGTCCATTCTCGTGACGTTTAACTTTGAAGGTGTCAGGGCAATGCAGGCCTGCTGCTAAACAGAGGCAACATCAGAGCGGGACCCACACAATGCAAAGGCTTCACAATTTTTAGGCCTCTGCAGTTTTTAAACACTTGAACTTTAAACTTTTAAACTTCAATAAATTATGTTGAAGGTTTGATAGAAACAAATTGTAATAAGCAATGGTTCCTTTTTTCTCCGGGGAATTTGTGTGTATAGAAGAATCAGAGGTCATTTTCAACTATGAGATGTAAAATTATACACGTTATTGGAACTAGTGTGACTTTTGCTCTTTTCTATTTCTGTACCCAGATTCGAAGGATTCCAAGGAGAAGAATAAAATGGAAATCTTGTACATACTGGTGCCAAGTGTTGCGATTCCTCTGGCCATTGCTTTGCTCTTCTTCTTTATCTGTGTCTGCCGCAATAACCAGAAGTCCTCGTCACCGCCTGTCCAGAGGCAACCGAAACACGTCAGAGGCCAAAATGTGGAGATGTCAATGCTGAATGCATATAAACCCAAGGTAAAATTAGCAGGACAGGGCTGCATAGATTCTGTAGGTTTCAGGTTAAAGCAAAAATGACCACCCTCCCCAGCTTAGAAATCACATGATCCAGACTCAGAGTTTACAAGCTCGGGAGTTCAGTTTCAGCATAACTGTACCTCTCTACGTTTATCCCAGGGAGCTGGAACATTCTTTCAACAGTGTGCCCACGTCAGTGTTGGGCCAGCCCCATCACTGCCTTACCATGGGGTCTGGGCTAGAAAGAATCCTTACGACCTCATCTCTCCTAAGGATTCAGAGTGTGAGCTATTTTGCAAAATTGCAAAGAAGAAAGACCATACTCTTCCAATCAAACAGGAAGAGTTGAACAGAGAGAAAAAGAAAACAAACATGGTTTACTCACTTCACTGTCCAAAAAACCCTCTATTGCACAGTAGCGTGCACAGATTGTACACTTGAGAAGGGTAAGTTTTATGTGATGTGCTTTTTTGCCACAACAACAAAACCTAAGTCCTAACCTAGGAGCTCATTAGGTTAAATGCCTAACCTAAATCCATTTCTCTTTGGTTTAAGCATAATTAAGGAGAAGTGTTGTCCTTTCTATAATCTTCGAATGCTGTCTTATGATCGCCCACCTTAGCCTTCTCATCTCTGTGCTAAATCAGCCCACTTCCTTTTAGTTTTTCCTCCTCATCTTTCAACACGTGGGTTGCTCCAGGTCTTGGCAAGGAACCCAGGGTCACCAGCCCTTACCTTAAATGGAGCACACACACCACATCTTGAAGCTGAAATACAACAGAGGCTTTCTCTCCAGAAAGCCAGAACCTCAATCCCAGGCCTCTTAGCAAAGAGATTTCATTTAAATAATTTAGAAGGCATCCAAAAAGCCTGTCTTTTCTTCTTATTCCAGCTCCATAGGACATTCATTCACTCATTCTACAAATATTTATCTTCTCCGTGGGTTAGTGACCATATTATTTGTTTGACCTTCCTAAAGAGAAGATGCATCTCTTTAATAAAATTTTAGGGGAAAATGTCTTCACACTCTAACTAATCCTTTTAACTAATTAGTAGAATTGCCTACTGGGACCGACTCATAGCCCTCATTTGATTTTAGTCTGCTTTGTGTTTGGACTTTTGTTTTTTAATTTAAAAAGTCTTAAAACATGTTTCGGTTGTAATCCTATTTGTTGGTAAGGTTTTCAGATTTCTTAAGTGTTAAAAATTCATTTTTAAGTGTTCTGTCCCAAGCAAAACCACAGTTCTCTTAAGTGTGAATTTTAACCATTAAAAAAAAAACCAAAAACCCACAGACCCTGAAGACCCCCGTGTTCGCTAGGTTGGGGGACAGGTAGAGGCGGAGGCCCAGTTGTTTCTGACATCCTAGCTGCCAGCTAGCCGGCTTACATACATTGCAGCATGTTAGAGAACATCACATTTAAACCTTACAAGGGAGTAGAAGAAAAGAGAGGGGTTAATATTCTACATTCATTAGGTAACAGCCAGTTGACCTTTTACATTTCCCAGGCTTCAAAGTTCTAGTGCAGTGGTCTTTTTCTGTGAGACTCTCTCCCTGTCAGTTCTGTAATTAAACATTGAGAACCCTTAGAAATGCAAGAACTCTGGGCAGGAGAGAGACCCAGATCAGCTCGGTCGCAGCCGTCACCTTGCCGCTGCCACCATCCCAGGGAGGCGGACTCCTCCGTGCTGCAGCAGGAACCATGAGAAGATTTCTTTCCATTTGGGAGAATGGTCAATTGTGTAGGTCAGCCTCAGTCTGCAACTCGATTCCATTATTAGCAGTGGTTTTTTTGCAAAGCATGATGTCCAAGAGACATGATGTTGTGGATTTATACAGTCTTTCAAATAGAGATCTCAGGGAGCTTTGTGGCATAAATGGAAAGAGCTAGTGCATGTTGAGGGATACAAATTGTCAGGAACTATCCCAGGAGCTTTTATATTCATCATCTCATTTAAATCTCACAGCTATTCTATAATACAGGTGTGAGTATTGCTACTGCACAACCAGGGTAACTGAGACTCCTATAGATGAAGTAATTTGTCCAAAATCAAAGAGCTAGAGATTGGAAGAGATGAAATGTGAACATAGGATTTTTCATGACTAAATATAGTCCTTGCACTCACCTGACCCCATAATAACTTTTTCACAGAACAAATCATGCTGGGAAGAGAGAGTGGGAGGGGGTCAGGCAAACAACTGACTATGATTCCATTTGGTCAGTTTGGGCTGAACACTAACCACAGGCATCACCCTGGCTTGTGATAAATCCTAAAGAGTCTTGTGTAACAGTCAGACGTCTAAATGACATAGCTCCAATCCTGCCAAAGGCATGTGAAATTTGGCCAGACCCATAACAGTCCTCTATCCTCCATGGTCATAGAGACACACGTAAAATATACTGGGACAAAATTTCCCAAAGACTTGGTGAAGTAAACATCGTTTTCATCATTTCTGAAGTGTCCCTTGCAAAATCTCCCAGTGCCAAGATTTCTCCAACACAAGGCTTAAAATTTAGCCTTAAACAGCTCTCAAGTAATTCTGAACTACACTGTAAGGAGGAATGGCTCAAGTATCTTTGATGGGGTTGAGTAGGGGAAAAGAAACAACAAAAACAAATGCTCACTCTTTTTCTCTTATTCTCTTCTGAGATTTGGCTCCAATCAAATTTGAGTTATTCTGTTGTTTGTTTTGGTTCTTACTGAGTGCCTTTCCTGGAAAAAGCACAAAGGACTTCGTAGACCTTAAAGAAAATTCCTAACTGTAAACAGTCAGTCTCTTAAAGTGCTTTGAAAGGTCACTGACACATAAATATTACATGTACCTATAAAAGCTGGAAGGAAGGAACACACATAAGAAAGAAAGAGGGGGGGGGGAAAGTCCTGAAAACAAACACCCTACCAGGGTAAAATCAAAAGGATATTTGGAGGGCGGGGTGTTAAAGAATAAAGCATGGAAGCTGGTAAGCTCGAGCCTTACACTACTTTTCCTCGGTCAGTTCAACAGTCAGAGGCTCCAGGATTTTTATTGATCCAAATGAATATGCCCTTCAGAGTTTAAACTGCTTCTCTCTCTCTCCACTTGCTGAGCTGCTAAAATCCTCCCCGCTCCCCCAAGTGTTTGCGTGAAGAAGAGGTTCCTCAAGGAGATTAGAAACCCATACCCTTCAGTGGGGACAATAGCAGACACAGACAGACTGGTTGACAGACCGGCCTGGGTCCCCAGAGAGGTCGATGAGGTTTGAGTTTCCCACTGATCTGTGGGGAAAGGAAGTCCGTGGACCAGGGAGGCATCTCAGCGCTGAGCCATGAACAGTCAGGAACCTGAGATGCTCCTCTGGCTCCAAACTCCAACCCACCCCCCCACCCCGACCCCCGCACCCCCCCTCCGCCCGCCCTGTGGCTCTGAGAAGCCGCTTGGCCTCTCTGAGTCTCACTTTTCTCAGCTGTTCAGAAAATGAAGTAGACCCTGTTCGTATAAGGTACTGTTCATTTGTTTTCCTTTTCTTTTGTTCGGCAGGAGATTTCAAGCCATTCAGTTGGATAAGATAACCTCCTCTCTTTCCCGTCTTTAAAATTCCTGATGGGTATTATAGCAATGCGTGAACTAAGTAGGATTTTTCTATATTGCATTACAAATTTTACCATCCGAGTGGGTGTTTTTTAAGAGTACTGTGGAAAATGAACCTTCTCCAAGAAGCCTGGGAAACCCTAACTTCCCTTCTCCACGATTCCTTTCCTTTGCCCCCCTCCCCCACTCCCTAGTTGTTGTGTAGTATCTGTATGGAGAAAAGGCTGTGGGGCACTCTCCTTGGGGAGTGAGAAAAGTGCCAGAGCCTCCCACTCCAACACAGCAGAGGGGGTGAGGGCTTCTGTCCTTCCCTACATGACTCACCTACGTGGGACTCAGGCACACAGAGAAGTTAAGAGGTGGAGGAGTTTGAGAATGGGGAACAAAGAACACGGGGGTGGGGATTCGGGAGGGCCACAGCCAAAGCCTAAACAGGGCTGTGGGTCAGACTCCTGCAGCTCCGAGCTGGTATAAGAAACACTTGGGGGAAAGCAGGATTTGGCTCATGTTCTGAAGCTGGCGACTCTATTTTATTTCTCAATTTACCTCCATCTCTTGCCAACTTCTTGGTTTCTTCACTTCCAGGCAATTCCTCTCTCCTTTCCTTTTCAGCCAAAGTAGTTGCTGAATGTACTGACACTTGATTATCTTCTCTGGGCCTGCGCCTTTTGCCAGCAACATGCTTCCATCTAAAAAGTCCTTCTGTGGTCTGGCTTTCCCTTTGAACCCCTGGCCTTACTCAGTGTCACCATACTTGGTGCTAAAATGTCCTCAATAGCTTTAACACTCAATCCTTAAAGCCTTTGTCTCCCCAGACTTCTGAGCTCATCATTCTAGTGACAGGGCCCTCTAGGGAATCACCAGTGATGTAATTCAATCCAATGGCCTTTTCCAAGTCTTTATCCTCTTTAATTTCCCTGGAGCCTTGGATATTCTGAACCACCATCTTGGAATACTTTTTCTCTTGGCTTTCCTCCTATCTCCTCTGTTTCCTTCACTAGTTCCTTCGGTTCCTCTTTTCCTCTCTCCCTCCTCCCCCTCCTCTCTCTCTCTCTCTCTCTTTCTGTCTGTCTGTCTCTCTCTCTCATGCTGATTTCATCCTCTGGCATTGCTTTTGCTCCCACTCGATGTACATTCCCCAATCTGGAAGGACCAATCTCAAGTTATAAAATTCTTCCTCCCAGTCCTAAGGATCCCTACTCTCTGGGCCTAACTTACCTTACCAGCCACATTTTTTTCTTAGTCTATTTCTGGGAGGTAGTTTGATATACTCCAAAGGGCAAGGACTGTAAGGAGAGAGAGATATTTAACAAATCTCAACTCCATTGATTATTGGCCATGAGGTCTTAAGCAAGTTCTCTGAACCTTTGTTTTCTCCCTTGTAAAACAAGGACAGAAATAGTATTTAGAGATGTTGTTTTCTTATTTGGAGGTTCTAGCAGGGGAGCACAGCTACTCGTATACCCTCGATCAAAGAACGGTCCTCCTCTATCAGGGAAGGTCATCCTCTTTGACCAAGCGTGCAGCTTCGGGGGGATGTGCGTGGAGCACTGAGGAAAGGAAAAAGGGGATACCCCCCCCCCAGGCAACCAGATCAGCCAAGTCAGTCCTGGCGATCAAGGGGGTGACAGTTGTCGCAGCCAGATCACCGCCACATCCAATCTTTTTGGCACTTTGAGATAGCGTATCTGGTACTTCACAGGTGCTCAATAGCTAGAAGTGACTATTATTTTTGTTACAGTGATGATATGAACAACCGCAAATATTTTAATCAACTACCAAATGCTGTGCACAGGATAATATGGGTTGTGAGGAAGCTCTAGGATCCAGCAGCCCACATTACCTGGGGTGAGGACAGAAGCAAGGGAAGCACACAGCAAAGATACTGGAGGGAGCTCTGTGGACGGCTCTGGTATCCCATTCCTATTTGGTTTGCATAAATGTCCCTGCCCCATACCCTGTTGACACCCTGGGTAAAATCCATCAGGGTGGAGAGGGTCTAATAGTTTGGGCTGGGAGGCTGTCCAGTATGGAGCCTCAGTGCCAATCTATGCCTGTAGAAACTTGACTTCCGGGGAGAATGAGTAGTAGAAGTGGGTATATTATAAGTGGTATTACAAATAAGCTAAAGTACATCACATGCATTATCCCAGTGGGATCTCTCTTATGATCTTATGAAGGAAGAGCTAATTTGAGCCTAATCTGGGAGTGAGAAAACTTGAACCCTGGTCTGCCCAGGTCCAGAGCCCAGGTGCGTCCCGATAGCTTCTCCATGGCACTCTACTGCCTTAGTTCTGAGGCTGACCCAAACACCTGAGCTCAAGCTATGAGCACTGGTGGCTCAAGCTGACATTGGAAGTTCTGGCCTCTGCTCTGCCTGTTTCCAGGCAGGATTGAACCTCTCCCATTGACATTACCAAGTAACCACCACAGAATCAACCCTGGTCACCACCAAACATTCAAACTAACCATCAGAAAGTGACATGAAAGAGAAAAGAACTGCTTCCGAAGATAAATCACTTCCAGAGAAGTACAGCTGAACTCTGGGCAAATGGGGCAGACTGTTAGTTGAAACTCCCTCCAGAATTTGATGGCATAAGCTGGAAGGCACTTAGTTCGGCTGTAGTCTTTGAAAATGTCCATAACCTCCCAAAATGAAATGGCTGGGGCCTTTAAGTTTTTAAAACGTAATCATTTCCATTGAGGAGTAGAGCCAATTGTTTTGCAATTTGAACACTGTTTACCTCAGAACCAGTAAAATGCACAAGAATGGAAAATAGGCTTTGGAGTCAAGCAGATTTCCTGTCAACAGCTAAGTCCAGTTACTAAGAAATCTCTATTTTCTATACTCTCCAGGGCTATTGTGTCCCACTCAGGCAAAGGCTGCTGTGGAAAGGTTCTGTTCATTTGTCCCAGTCAATTAATGGAGACAACAGAGAATCAACCAGAGTAAGGTCTAGATCAGAGACCAGAGAGCAATTATACCTTGACATTCCACTTTTATACCAGTGGGATTTATGCTTTTATTTTTTTTTATTTTTTTTATTTTTAAGATTTTACTTATTTATTTGACAGAGAGAGAGAGAGACAGCCAGCGAGAGAGGGAACACAGGCAGGGGGAGTGGGAGAGGAAGAAGCAGGCTCCCAGTGGAGGAGCCTGATGTGGGGCTCGATCCCAGGACTCTGGGATCACACCCTGAGCCGAAGGCAGACACTTAATGACTGAGCCACCCAGGTGCCCCCCTATGCTTTTAAAGTTATGGAGCCCTTCGAGGCTGAACATGAAAACTGACAATTATTCCCGGAGAAATGCTCCAGCTTTGCAGTCAGACATGCTGGATTTGCATTGGCACCACCTCTTGATCTGTGGGCTTCTTTAGGCAAGCTGCTTAACCTCTGAATGTCTTCATTTCCTAATCCATAAAATGGGGACATCATAGTGTGGCTCTCACAGGATTGGGATGAAGTTTGAATGAGTTGATGCAGTCAGCACTGAGAGAATAAACAAAGGGCATGTGAAGTAGTCACTAGGAAGATAGGCTCTACTATCTGACATAACAATCTGACCAGCTATGGGATCACTTAACCACTCTGTTTCTCAGGGTTTCCATCTGTAAAATGGGGGTAATATCATAGTGACCAATTTCCTGGGGTTACTGTAAGGATGAAAGCGTCAGTATATATAAAGTACTTACAGCTTAACATTTCAGCACTCCAAAACCAAATCGTAGGCATTGTTGTGGTCTCCGTGTCTGGCACGGTGCAAGGCTTCAATTCCTGGTAGCTATTATCAAACTCGAGTACAGACATCTAGGGTAGGAGCTGTGTCTTCCCTCTTCATGCTTCTTGCATGGGTCCTCATATACTATTCCATATGTATGCTCTTTGGTATACAGTATCCATTGACTGACTGATACAACCGGCTATTTAAAAAGATCCCACACCATTGGCTACCCATGAAAATAGAATAAACTGATGACATAGCCCAAGGTATAGAGTGATTTAATTTCAAAACCTTGAATCTCACTGAGACAGCAGCAGACTATAAACACAGTAAATACCAGCCAGTGGTTCTTAAATTTACCTTACCTGGCATTTCCAAAGTGTCTTCTGAAGCCAAGTATTATTTTCTTTGGCTCCTGAAAGTCAGAATTGTCCAACCAGGTCCTTCAGACACATTGTAGTCATTCGTCGTGCTAGGAGCAGAGATCCGGACCACTAGTAATTGTCTGTTCCAGAAAGCCATATTCACTTATTCCAGTGGTTCTCACAGTGAAGCCTCCAGTTTGGGAACATCCTCATCACCTGGACTTCTCAGAACTGCAGGATCTCAGACCTACAGAATCAGAAACCCTGGGATCGGGTCCCAGCAATGTGTGTTTTAACAAGCCTTCCAGGGGGTTCTAATGCCTGCTGTGAAGTAGACTATGCTGGTTAGTGCTTGAGAATCAGACAGCAAGCAAATCCCCAGGGAATACAGATCTCAGGAGAGCTGTGCTTCCAAAGAGAAAAAGGACCTGGTGATGTCCTATTACCCCAAATCCCACTCTGATTCTAATGAGGCTGAGGAACCAGTGCCCCAATGTGGAACCTGCTCTTCTCCGGAAGGCACCTGGTTCCCACCAGAACTGGCAAATGTACAGCAAATGAGATTTTGAAAAGGCAGCCATCCTGGAGCATTAGGTCCTGGGGAAGGAACCAGGAGAGGAGCTGCAGGGACTACAGGGCATGGGTGAGTCAGTCGTATGAATAGAATTTCAGTTCTTTTCAGCATCTGCTGTTGGAGTCCCCTTCCTGTCCTGGAGAACCACCCTGGGCTGTATTCCCCTCCACCTCATGTCAGTCAGCCTTTTCTCTGTGTCCAACTTCAAGTGGGGCTCAAAAGTAGAGCATTCATACCCTGTTCAGGTTAGAAGCAAAAAGTCACAAACGCGTGGACCCACGACGCACACAAATGCAGGCCATCCTGACATCCTCACCTCATCCCCTCCAGCAATCACTTCTGTAAAGTGAACAGGAAATGGCAGCTTGGGTGTTAAGCTGTGTCACCCAGAGGAATCCTTTCGAATGTGTTATCACCTAAGGTGTAACTTCCCAAAGGGAGAAGGAGATAAAGTCATCGATTCTGTCTTCCTTATCCATCTGCCACCTACATAATGACAATTAAAAAAAAAAAAAAACTCTACCCATGGTCCCTTGCTTTCATCTGTAAAGGTCATAGATCCAAAAGGATCCCATGTCCCCATTTAGTATTTGTCACTCAGGTGAAGGAAGGCACCAGCATTAGCCTGGCCTCCATCAGCAGTTTAGACAGGACTGCAATAGTCACATCTGACTCACAGCTAAATGACATCTAGAATGTTCTCCCTTCATTTTCCTTCTGTGAAGAGCTCATGTAAACTCTAATACAGTTGCTCTCCAAAAACGTCTAAGGGAAGAGGCAAATTTGCAGTTTAGAATCACGGATCAACTTCTACATCGACTTTGATTTTTCTCCCCCCCATTATATAATTTTTAAAACCTCACTGAGGCAGATGTGTGTTTACTTTGAGAAGTAAAAATGTTAACATTTAAACTGAAAGCCTGTTTCAGTTTTAAGGTGCTTAATTGCCTTACAGCATATCATAAACCGAGCCCATCTTGTCATTCAACTAATGGAGGGAGTGATGAAGAGATAGGAACCCGGGACCCTGTTCATTCCAGTTTTCCTTTGTACTTGGTTTACTTTGGCTCCGCGCCTCATGTGTATTTTACACTTCTTTACATTTTGTACATCCCTGTATGACAAATACTTGTCAAACAAAAACTAAACAGATTTATAACCCCTTAACTCGAAATGAGCCAAAATTGAACTGCCAAAACTTTATGACTTCATTTTCTTTCATAGGTTTCCACGACATTGGTTCAAACAGACAAACCCCACTTGAGGTCAAGCAGAGGTCATTTCACTTTCATTACTAAAATATAATTTACAATATGCCAGACCTAAACAAGTTTAGCCTAAAGGGTTTGTGTAATGTAAACCATCTGTTCCTCAACAATACGGCTCGTTTCCTGCCGTCACTGTACAGTCTACTGACGGCTGCTTTAAGGGCTTTTATGATTTTTTAACTAGTTCAGGATTTATGTAAAATTTGAAAATGAGTCTGTAGTTAAGACACATTTGTACTGAGTAACTTGAGCATTTTAAAAATGCAAATCACTGTGTAACGTGTTCCCCTGAAACCAAGCTCTGAGCAGTTCTCCTGGGTACTTCTAGGCTGGCTGCTGCACAGGTGTTCCGAGGAAAGGTTTTGGGAAGTCTGCCGTGTTCGTTGCCTTCTGCGCTTCTTTCCAAAACAAAATCCCCAAATTTGGGTAGGACTAGCTGTGGTGAACTGCTCCTTCCTTCTCTGGGCTAGAGAAGAGCTGGGACTATGTGCTGTACGGCCCACTGGGGACAGGTGGGGTCTGACAAGACACACTTGGGGTGAAAACATCCTCTCATGTGTCTGAACGGGGGGGAAAAGAACAATTGTAACTCCGCCAAGTGACCACACACTGAAGGCTGGCCTCACAGCCCTATAAGGTGTCAGGCCCCAGGCTGAGCCTCCAGAGACCTTCTGTGTCAAACTGGGCTTGCCAGCCAGCAAACTTCTCTGCTTTCAGACAGAACAGTGTGGCCCAAAGCAGAAGGCCTTGCAGCACAAGTGCAGCTCTTTTTGGCTCTTCTAAAAAGTTCTTGATACTTTTCAATCCTCTTTCTCCATCTGTAAAATGGTAAGAGTAAGAGTTCTTTTTTCCAAGGGCAAATAGAAGAGAACTAATGTGCTTACCTCAGTGGAGGGGAATGCAGCCAGTCTTCTTAGCCATGAAGCCTCAGGGGCCATGTGTCAGGCCGGTGCCAAAGTCCTGTCCACCCCTCTTCTTTCTCTTGCAGTCCCCAGAAGTTTGGCCAGCTTGCTTCCTTGTCCCTTCTGCCACCATCTACTCTTCCACGTGGGTTCTCGCTCCCTCCACCTGTCTTCATCTCCCAGAATCCTAGAGGAGCCGGCCACTCCAATTGGACCCACCTTTGGCCTCCAAAACAAATTTTGTTTTGAGAGTGAAGATTTTTAAGATTTTAAGATTTTTGTTTTAAACTAACGACTACAGGAGAACAGGGAAGGGTTAATAGGAGGAAATTCAATGCATTTTTTTAAAAGAAAACATAAAGGGAATTAGAGAACACGATCTAGAATGACTTAAGGCTGTAAATGGATCTGAATCATTTGCATTTACTCCACTTGCTGGGTTACTTCCATAATAAGGATAATAAGATTGATGTAAAGATCACTTACTAGGTGGAAACTGCTTTCGTACATTGTTGCATTTAATCCCTAGTGTAACTATGGAAGCTGCATATTATATTATTTCATGGATTGGAAATAGAGGTTCAGAAAAGTGAAGAAGCTCACCCAAGGTCAAGCTAAGATACAGGACCTACCTCACAGGGTTGTTGTCTTAAATGAGTTAATATTTAAGTGCTTAGAACAGAATCTAGCATATTGTAAATGTTATGTAAGTATTAACTAATATTAATAGAAAGCAACGGGTCCAATATGCAAATTCAGATTGGCATGACTCCAGAGATCACACAGCTTGAATGCCCTGCACTGCCTATGTGTTAGTTTCAGTGGGGGCAAGAGACAGTAGTCCTAACTCCTCATCACATCAGTCTAATATTCCTTGAGTGTGGTTACTAATTCCGATTTTCCCTCAAAAATTTTATTACTCACATACCCTTCTGTCTCACCAAAGCCTGGGTATCCTGGTTAGGTAGAAAAGTAAATAATAACGACGATGTCATTCAAGGGACCTTCACATAAATTGGATTCATTGAATCACTAGGAAAAATTGTGTTAGAAAACCCAACCTTAACAACATGCAGGAGAAATTCACCTTGGATTAGTCATCCCACACAAGCAAAATCATCTAAGTGCCACAAGAGAAAAAAGTAGGGTTGGTTCAAATGTTTCCCCTTCCCATCACCGGCATGCAGCTCTCCCAGAGGAACAATGTAGCTCCCATAAGAATCCAACCCCCATAAGCCAAAGGAAAAATAGTGGATGGACCTGTGATTATAAAAGAAATTTCCATATTCAGTCAGATAGAAAGATTGGTCATATGTTTTTACTTTTTTACTTTTTTCTTGGTTCAAAAATTTTTAAGTATAAAAAAGCATGAAGTGAAAATCCTAGTTCCCACCTCTATACTCCCCCATAACCACTGCTGTTTCCTGAGTGTCCTTTCAGAGTTTCTTTCTATATATGCAAATAAACATAAATATATTCATTCTTTTTCACCTTCCCCTTCACACAAAAGCAGCATGCAGCATTAACTGTTCTTTTGCTTTTTATTTTTGACTTAGCAATAGGATTTTGGAGAACTTTCCATATTGGTACATAGAAAATATCCCCATTCTTAAACTATATAATACTCTATGTATTGGTTCTACCATAATTAATATAACCAGTTTCCTCTAGGTAGACCTTTAGATTGTTTCTTTTTTTATTTTTAAAGGAAGTTTTATTTTATTTTATTTTTTAGAGCAAGCTCGAGCAGCAGAGGGGGGAGGGGTGCACAGGGAAAGGAGGAGAGAGAATCTTAAGCCTGCTTACGGCGCCCAGCACAGAGCCCAACATGGGGCTTGGCTCAGGGCTTGATCTCATGACCCTGAGATCATGACCGGAGCTGAAATCAAGTGTCAGCTGCTCAACCAACTGAGCCACCCTAGTGCCCCCATTTAGGTTGTTTCTACTCTTTTGCTCCTACGATACTATAATGAATAGGACTGGATCAATAAGCTTTTATTTACTGAACGCTTAAAGCAATAAGTTACCATTACTTTAGACGGAAGTAACTTTCCTGTAAGACATTTCTAAATACAAACCCCTTGAGATCTGCATAATGAATAAGTAGGATCTATTTCTAATAGGAAATATTATTTGCATGGGAAAATTAATGTTTCAAATTGTCAATTTTATTTTGTCCTTTTAAGTATTTTGTTGCATGTTTATTTACACTTACATAATTAGGTTAATGGGCATTTTGCCCTGGAAAATATCAACCCAGAACAGAGCTAATCATCTTAAATTTTAAATTGAGTTTGGATTAGAGAAATATTTTACTTAATCTTCTAAACTGTTGTTTTAAACTCTGTACAGAGAGCTCTGAATTCTGTATGTATTTGCAACATTGTCAGCTTTAATTGGAATACTCAGAGTAGTATTCTTTTTCTTGAAAAATTTAAAGTGCAGGGATTATTTTTAAAATTAGTTTACGTACAAACGCATTGCTTTAATGATTTTTTTCTTAACAAATTCATCTAGAAGTCAGGCTAGATTTGAAGTGAATTTCAAAAATTATTGCCAAGATCAAATGTGACAATTTAATACTTGTTTTCATTGTGAGCTAGATGCTTTTCCCTGTCTCTCTTAGCATTAATTAGTAAACAACCCACTTGTGAAACTGTAGGGTTATCGGTTGGTATGAAGGGCAATGCCTCTCTTCAAGAAATTGAAGTCTGATTGAGAGGACAAAATGTTCATTAAAAGAACAGCAACAGCAAGGTAACAACTAAAAGTTACATAGCACTTACCATGTGCCAGACATCATGCTGAGTACTTTATAAATGTTCATTTATTACAGGTTCATAAAGAACCTACAAGATAAGTACAATTATCCATTATAATCCTCCCTTTTACAGATGAGGGAATTGAGGCAAAGAGTGGTTAAATACTGTAGCTAGAGTCACCCAGTTTGTAAGTGGTAGAGGCAGGATTCAGATTCAAATTGTCTGACTGGGGAGGCCATGCATGTAACCAGCCCTCACACTGCCTCTTGTGTGTGGTGGCATTCAGACAGTAAAGCAAAAGGACTCCAGAGAAGGCAAAGACCTTAGTGGTCAGGGAGAGTTTCAGAGGGAGCCAGATTTGATAAGCACTGGAGAGCACATTGCAAACCTCCCTGCCTCTACTGTGAGCACCTCAGGAGGACAGCCTTTCATTTTGGTTTCTCTGGCTTTTCGTACAATAAATACCCTAAGGATAAGAAAGCCTTGCAGAAAAGAGCTGTTAGGCAAGAATGGCCGTGGTGTTTAGGGGTGGACACTGAGAAGACCTATGTAAGTAAAGTGATACTAATATAAAGAAGTAGCAAGGGTAGGCAGGTTAGGACCAAATCACACACGCTTAATGTACCAGGCTGAGAATTAAGGCCGCATCCCCTGCAGCAGCCCCTCTCACACTATCATGATACTGAAATCGCCTGGGGTCTTGTTAAATGCACATTCCGATCCAGCAGGTCTGGGGTGGGCCAAGAGCCCTCATCTGTTGGAAGCTTTGAGCAATGCCGATGCTGCTGGACTCAGTAGCGAGACTCTAGGCTCCGGCAGCAGCAAACTGCCTTTGGAGCAGGGGATGCGGACGCAGCGGACACAGAAAGCCACCTGTATTTATCTTTGTGTATGGTATAAGGGAATGGACCAGTTTCATTCTTCTGCATGTGGCTGTCCAGTTTTCCCAGCACCACTTATTTAAGAGACTGTCTTTTTTCCATTGGATATTTTTTCCTGATTTGTCAAAGATTAATTGACCATGGAGTTGAAGGTCCATTTCTGGAGTCTCTATTCTGTTCCATTGATCTGTGTGTCTGTTTTTGTGCAATACCATGCTGTCTTGGTGATCACAGCTTTGTAATATATCTTGAAGTCAGGCAACGTGATGCCCCCAGCTTCGTTTTTCATCATTCCTTTGGCAATTCGGGGTCTTTTCTGGTTCCATACAAATTTTAGGATTGTTTTGTTCCAGCTCTTCGAAAAATGCCAATGGTATTTTAATAGGGATGGCATTGAAAGTGTAAATTGCCCTGGCCAGGATAGACATTTTAACAGTGTTTATTCTTCCAATCCATGAGCATGGAGTGTTTTTCCATCTTTTTGTGTCTTCCTCAATTTCTTTCATAAGTGTTCTGTAGTTTCTAGAGTATAGATCCTTTACTTCTTTAGTTAGGTTTATTCCTAGGTATCTTAGGGTTTTGTTGCTATAGTGAATGGAATCGATTCCTTAATTTCTCTTTCTACAGTTACGTTGTTAGCATATAGAATTCTGTACATTGATTTTGTATCCTGCCACATTGTTGAATTGCCGTGTGAGTTCTCGTAATTTAGGGGTGGAGTCTTTTGGGTTTTCCACATAAAATATCATGTCATCTGTGAAGAGGGAAAGTTATACTTGACTAATGAATCATTGAACACTACATCAAAAACTAATTATGGACTAAACAGTGGCTAACTGAAAGAAAGAAAGAAAGAGAGAGAGAGAGACAGAGAGAGAAAAAGAAAGAAAAGGAAAGAAAGAAAGAAAGAAAAGAAAGAAAGCCGTCCGTGGCACCCCCTCTAAGTTGTGGCTGATGATTTTCAAGACTTACAGACCTACAGTATTTTATTCAGTCTGATTTATAGAACCTCTCTCTATATGCCCCACCCCTTCTTTCAGAGGCCAAGGTTTCTTGCCTTAAGAACTGTTTTAAACCACACTTTTCCCTTCTTCTTATATAGAGCAAGGCTAAAGAGCTGCCACTCTCGGCTGTACGTTTCATGGAAGAACTGGGTGAATGTGCCTTTGGAAAGATCTATAAGGGCCATCTCTATCTCCCAGGCATGGACCATGCTCAGCTGGTTGCCATAAAGACCTTGAAAGACTACAACAACCCCCAGCAATGGACAGAATTTCAACAGGAAGCCTCCCTGATGGCCGAACTACACCACCCCAATATCGTCTGCCTTCTCGGTGCTGTCACTCAGGAGCAACCCGTGTGTATGCTTTTCGAGTATATGAATCAGGGGGATCTCCACGAGTTCCTTATCATGCGATCCCCACATTCCGACGTCGGCTGTAGCAGTGATGAAGACGGGACCGTAAAATCCAGCCTGGATCACGGAGATTTTCTGCACATTGCAATTCAGATTGCAGCCGGCATGGAGTACCTGTCTAGTCACTTCTTTGTCCATAAGGACCTTGCAGCTCGCAATATTTTAATCGGAGAGCAACTTCACGTCAAGATTTCAGACCTTGGGCTTTCCAGAGAGATATACTCTGCCGATTACTACAGGGTGCAGAGTAAGTCTTTGCTGCCCATTCGCTGGATGCCCCCGGAAGCCATCATGTATGGCAAATTCTCGTCCGACTCAGATATCTGGTCCTTTGGGGTTGTCTTGTGGGAGATTTTCAGTTTTGGACTGCAGCCGTACTACGGATTCAGTAACCAGGAAGTGATCGAAATGGTGAGGAAGCGACAGCTGTTGCCCTGCTCCGAAGACTGCCCGCCCAGAATGTACAGCCTCATGACGGAGTGCTGGAATGAGATTCCTTCCAGGAGACCGAGATTTAAAGATATTCATGTCCGGCTTCGCTCCTGGGAGGGACTGTCCAGTCACACCAGCTCTACGACCCCTTCGGGAGGAAATGCCACCACGCAGACCACCTCCCTTAGTGCCAGCCCAGTGAGTAATCTCAGTAACCCCAGGTACCCCAATTATATGTTCCCGAGCCAGGGTATTACGCCACAGGGCCAGATAGCTGGTTTCATTGGCCCACCGATACCTCAGAACCAGCGATTCATCCCCATCAATGGATATCCGATACCTCCTGGATATGCAGCGTTTCCAGCTGCCCATTATCAGCCAGCAGGGCCTCCCAGAGTGATTCAGCATTGCCCGCCGCCCAAGAGTCGGTCCCCGAGCAGCGCCAGTGGGTCCACGAGCACTGGTCATGTGACCAGCTTGCCCTCTTCGGGATCCAACCAGGAAGCCAATATTCCCTTACTACCGCACATGTCCATTCCCAATCATCCCGGTGGGATGGGTATCACCGTTTTCGGCAACAAATCTCAAAAACCCTACAAAATAGACTCAAAGCAACCATCTTTGCTAGGAGACTCCAATATTCATGGACACACCGAATCTATGATTTCCGCAGAACTGTAAAACGCACGACTTTGTAAATGTGGTACACAGGAGAAACTAGAAAGCCGTAGAAAAGATTTAAATGGAAATGTTTTTATTAAAGTAAGGTTCTCATTTAGCAGACATTGCAACAAGTATCTTCTGTGAAGTTTAACTGTGTCTTACCAAGCAGGGCAGACACCAGCCAGGAAAAAAAAAAAAACACATTGTGGGATTAACACTCCGTCAGGGGTACATGACATGGCATTGGGATTGGGACATCTGGTTTCAAGTACTAAAAACTGCAGACCAGTGAAGAGGAAAAGAATTTTGTCATTAAATATCAAACCAAAAAGGAAAGTCAAATGGTGCTTTGTGTCTTTGCCTTCGTGCTCCATGACTGGTCTTTCCCCAAAATGTATATACCGTAGCATTTGTCTACCTGCTGTCTTATCTTCAGGACAAATGTTCAGGAATTATGTTGATTCAATTTAGACGCTATGCATACTTGTATGGAAATGATGTTCAGAATCAATGAGGAAACTTTAGGCAAAATTTGAAATACCAGATGGAAACGAGCCATAAGACAAGTGTAAGATTCCCCCAAAGCCTTCTACATAGTGGGGCCTCTTTGGGAAGGTGCAGAGTGTGCCTCCTTGTGAATCTCCTCTGCTGAGCACGAAGGCCTTTTCCACACATCCTTTTCCACAGTGTGTTTACACAAGCGCTTGAAATAATATAGGGCATCAGACCATAAGAAGGCTAGATGCGGATGCTGGAATTGATTGTTGGCTGATAGTTCACTCCGCTGCATTAGAAATGAGGAACCAAAGGAAGCACAGTCAGGAAAATGGCCCCTTGGCCTAGATCAGCACCCATGGGAGAGGAGCCAGGGTGCCCATGGGGACAGCCTCACAGAAGCTTCCCTGGACCAGTAACAGTGAAGAAGAGAGGTGTGGCTGCAGACCAGCACATCGATGCTTACAACCTCCTGCATAGGACTTGTCCAAGGTGTAGGGGTGCTCACCATCAGTGAACTCTGGGGAAGTAGGAAACTCTATGACACCGGTATCTAGTTAAAGTTTCTCTCACCTTTTTTTCTGATCTGGAAATGTTCATAGATGTTATTCCAGCACCGGAAGTTATGACAGTTTATTCATAGAATTAGTTGGAATCCAAAGACTATGAATTCTATTTTGCAAAATATCACAGTATTTTAAAAAAATACAAACAGGTACTGAGTTCTCATTTCAAAGATTACCGTGAACTGAATTTTTTAAGCTGGTGAATAGAAGCAACGTAATAATTTTTGCCTTAATTAGGAGGGAGGCATCAAATGTGCACCTCACGCCACTTACCTGCTAGCCATCTTTTGCCAAGTTTAGAATTCTTATGGGTTCCAAGTTCTATATAGAAAGGAATGTTATGTTTGATTTTTTCTCTTGTTAAAAAAATAACTCCTTTATTCTAAGAACAATGTCTCAAGGTCTCATTTTTTTTTTTTATTTTACAGCTAAAGAGACTTAAAAAGAGACTTACAGAATATAAAATAATTCCTGGAAATGATATTTGATGAGGAGAACAGGAGAACGCAAAAGAATTAGAAGCAGATTGATGTTTCAATTTTGTAAAAAAAAAAAAAAAAGCAATTAGGATGAGAAATCAAGGAAATATGTTTACCAAATGTGTTGCAATTTTCCCAAACACTGAATCTTCAAACAATAAACATGGACATATCGGTACTGTGAACTCAAAGAATTGGCTATATCCAGTTTTATTGGGAGATAAATATTTTTGTGACATAAATAAGCTGATTCAAAAGTTACATTTCTTAACTTTAGGTAGAGGAGAATATTTGTATCCTTTTGTTGCTATGCAACTGTTTAATGATGAAGATTCAAACCACAATTTTGTATATCATACGACAATCAATTGTTTTCCAAGAATATTTATTATTTTAAGTAAACACAATTTCAGTGAATCTGAGTTTTCTAGGAGTCCCTTAAAGGGAAATTAGCATTCCATGAGCCAATAAAATACCTACTCTGGAAAAACATTACTATGGTTAAAAAATAAATTCAAGTTAGTTTTTTATAAAGAATTATAACATTTATTTTAAACATTTTATAATTACTGAGGTCATTAAGGTGAGCAAACCAAATTTCAAAACCACTTGTAATAATGTATTTTATAATAGCACTGTGATACTACATAACACAGTCCCTTTTGTATTAAATAGTATTTTTTTCACAAACTGAAAAATATCTTTTGCTTTCTTGACAATGTTTTGTAAGATGACTTTATTTTCAGATCTTTTCTTTTCTTTTTTTTTTTTTTTTTTGCACAAAACTATGTTTATGGTTTGTATCACAGAAGTGAAAATATATCTCTGCATTTTTATATCCGGTCTGTTTCTTTGTTTCCTTTGTTCGTTTCTTTTTTTAACTCGATGTAGATTTTCTTCAGATATATCATGGCAATATTCAGCTATCTTGCCCTCCCATATCTTTTCTTATTTTCACTGCATGCATTTAATCACTGTATTACTTAATGTTTGATTTGTTATTATGGGCATTTCAAATAGACAAGCATGGATGTAATGACAAAAAGGCTATTTTATATTGAGGATATGTGCATTTGTATTTCACACACCAGAGATGATATTAAACACTGATTACTTTATGCTGCTGTTTATTAAAAATGTTTACCATATAATATTATTTCCTGAATATTGCTATCATGGAGGTATTTGGGAATTTTAATATTATTTCTCCTAATTATTGACATTTCATAGAAAAAGGAATCATAATTCTTATTTACTACTATTTCATTGAAATGATTTTTTTTTAAATCAGACTTTTAACATAGATTTGGGCATTCTTTTGCCAGTGACCACAGGTGGAAGGGAAAAATCCCAATGATTTCATGACTATATACTATCCAAGTATATATGGCAAGATTTTAGTTTTTAAAATCAAAATAATATATTGAATAATTACAACCAAATGGAATGTAAAAATTGGTTTTTCAAGGTTGCATCCTTTTCTGCCTTGTTTCCATGTGAACTTAGACATCAAAAATCATGTCTTAGAACTCTGAAGAAAAGCTGTGTACATCTTATCCTGTTCAACTTAGATTCCAACCATACTGATAAAATAAAAGAAATGTGGCCATTTAATTGTCACAGCTTATCTTTATGACCTTCTTTGCCCAAAAGAAAGAGTTCCCCATCTGGCAATTAATACACACTGTCAAGGAAAATGAGTATCATTACAAAAGTTCAAAGAACTTGTCCATTCTGCTATTTAATACAGAAGGGAATACAATAAAACCTTCAGGGCCTTATCCATCTGTTTTAGGCACAGTTCTTGTCACCACCTCAGCGATCAAACTCAATAAAGCAGTCACTTCACAAGGCAGTGAGATCAATGTCAGGTTGGATTTCTCCCTCTCACGTGAATTCCTCAATCTGCCTGCCCTTCACTCCTATTTCCTTCTGTCTCTCCAGGCTCTTCCCCTCCCACCATCCCCAATCCCTTCAACACTGTGATTTGCGCCTTACCCTTAGTTCCCTGATCACCAACATCTGCAGATTTGCAGCACCACCTCAGATAATGCCTACTCAAACCACTAACTACTGATTAAAGGGAGCTCGGTTATCTACCTATCCTGGTAATTCACAGAGTGTGGTCCTCAGACGAGCCGACTTTGGAACTTACCAGAAATGCAAATTCTCAGGCCCCTCTTTGAAGCACTGAATCCGAAATTCTGGGGGTGGGACACAGTGATTTGAGTTTTAACAAGCTCTCCCATATTCTAAAGACTGAGAATCACATTAAAGGCCTGGGGGCTGGGTGGGGGGGTGGGGAATGGTCATTACGTCCTTAGAAATGTATATAAGCATTTAATAACATTTTAGCCACTTTAGTTCCCCTGAAGGAAAATCAAGTTTTACTTCAAGAAAAACTTAGCACTAAAACCCTTTTGCTTTAACCGTTTGACAGTTGGTTCTATTTCTGTAGTTGTTCTTTTGGATAGAAAACTGATAGCCCCAGCCTTTGACAAGACTACCTTGTCTAGTTCACTCAAGACCCATATTCTTGGCTAGTAATCAAAAGCTTTTCCCTTCATGTGGACAAGCTCAAGAGAGCTGGTCTCTCAGTGTACCTTTGACCCCTTGCAGTGATGATTAACACGACTAAAAGAACTCTGCGTTGCAGCTTGACAAAGTTAGGGTCAGGGATAAGCTGGTCTTTCCTGGGAGGAGGAAAGATCCAGCTCCCAGGAAGCGTTAAGCCGAAGCAGCTGCAGAGGTGGCCCCTCCCCTGAGCTTCCTGTGACAAGCTGACCCAGTTGGCTGGATGCGGTCACCTGTGGCGTGTTCCACTGTGTTCCTTTGCCAGTGGCAGTCCATCAGTCCTTGCTGGCTGGCTGTGAGGATTCCTGTGCTCAGACTGTGCTCCCCACAGCCTTTAGAGAGAAAGCTCTGAGGGAGGACAGCAAGAAGGATCCAAGGGAGGTACTAGAGGTGAAGCTCATACTCTTCTTAATTTATACAGCATTTTTTTTTTCAACTGATAGTTCAAATGCTAAGGAGGAAATGCTCTATTAGAGGAGAAGGAGCAAGGGATCACACACGTAAGAGGAAAATGTTTGCAGCCAAAATATGACTGCACCTGAAGCTTGTTACCATAAATGTCAAGCGTATTAAGGAGTCTGTTAACTCAGAGGAAGGAGAGCCTTACAAACCATCAAAGTACCCAAGGTCAATGTAACCCCTGGGAAATTAGGTGGGGGAGGGGGAGGAGGCTTAAAAAACAAAGACATACAGGGAGAAGTTCTGCTGACGTATTTATGACTAGCTGAATCCCAAGCACCTATGAGTTGCTTATTCACAAATGAGGACTCTACCATTTGCTGACCAGGCCTGACAGTGAATCTCCTCACCGAAGTGACCAGGTTAGTAAATATTCTTATTTATTATTTTAATAATATTTTATTATTTAATATTTAAAATATTAATAGTCTAAATATTCTTATTAAAGGAATGGTTAAATTAGGGGAAAGGCCTTTCTTTAAAATTAGATAGGACATTCCTTACACTTTGGAAAAAGCCAATATCCTGACATGCTGAATACAGATAGTTCAGGGAATATTCAATGTGAAGGAAAGTGGTTCTAAATATCAGTCTTTGTGGACCTGTGCTCTTGAATGAAATTCAATCACACACAAAACAACAGAACTGGCTGCACACAGCCATAGGTTAGTGCTAAAGCTCTCCCTGACCTTAGAGGCACATGGATTCTGAGCAGAAATAGGGAGAGGACAGGCTCCATCCTACAGCAAGTGCTCCTTGACCACTGCAGGCATCGAAAGGGTAATTTTGGTTATCAGTGGGGCTCATTCTAATACAATTCCCTGAAAGGTTTCTTTGGAGTCCACACACATTAAAAATCACTTGAAAGAGCTACCCAAACTCCCCAATTGCATGATCTAGGTAGTTTACTAAGAGTCAGTCTAGTAAGACTAAAATTAATATTCAGGCCAAACGACCGGTGAGGACTTTTTTTTATAATTCCAAAGTTCACTCTGGAAACAGAGCACGTTAGTCGTATTGCTCAACGGGGCTGCAGTAATACCTCCAAAATCTCAGTGGCATGCCTTATGTTTACTTCTCACTCGTATCAGGCCCCAGAGTTTGGTGCTGCAGCCCTGCTCCCAGGTCTCAGAAGGACCAGCTGTTCTCATGCACAGAAAAAAGAGCAAGAGGCAGAGCCGAAACACGGGCACTTGAAAAACCTTCTGCTTGGACATGCTCTGTGTCACGTCCTTCTCTCGTATTCTCTTGGCCAACACAAATTCGGAGGATGAACCTGATGGTAGGACATGGATGAATCTTGACCTGCTGAGAGGCACTGCGGCCACCCCATCAGAGTCACAGGCAGGCATGTAGGGTCTCCTTGTAGGGAAGGGGGCAAATAGTTGGGAACAAGAACACAATCCCCACCCAGCTGAAGCCTGAGTGGATGTAGCCGGAACAGCCAACCCACAGCACCTGTGCCCTTCTCTCCTCTTGCGTTCATGCCAGACCCCC
The DNA here is from genome assembly GCF_017311325.1 of Ursus maritimus. Lineage (NCBI taxonomy): Eukaryota > Metazoa > Chordata > Mammalia > Carnivora > Ursidae > Ursus > Ursus maritimus. The sequence continues at coordinate 51,853,728 of NW_024423564.1, read as the reverse complement.
TGAACGATGCTTTCCCAGCCGACTCAGAGTTAGCCTTCAAATGTTCAACACACCGCCCTGGATAAGCTGCCAATCAGTCAGAAATCACACCGGAGATGAAACTTATTAGCCATCCCCGCACGAGAGCAATAGTTGTCAAGCCAGTCTCTCAAGATTCTCTGGGCAGATTATGAATATTATAACCTCAGGACCATCCAAGAAGGTACTGGAAAAGCTACTCAAAAATCTCCTATGAATTCCTCAGATACAGCCTAAAACACTGTATCTCTAGCCCTCCTTCACGGGACGTGGATGAAGAGACGGGAATACAGCGCGGGCTGTTTGCTCGTGCACAGGCGCTGGACAACCTGGAGAAAGTAAGGCGGTCTCTGTCCCCTTATCCGTAAAAGGGTGTGAATGCAGCAGAGAGGTTGAGAGTCAAGGTTCTGTTGTCATGCTGTCCAGGCTTAAATCGCCCGGTCACCCCTCAGTAACCGTGTAAATTTAGGCAAGTGTCTGAACTGCCTTTTTATTCATCTGAAAAATCGTCTACTTCATAGAACTGAAGCTCGACCTAAATGAGCTAATCTCTGTCAGCTGTAGGGACATGCACCTGACAAAAATTCATCAAAAAATAGATTTTTATGATTTTTTCTAGAGTGTCTTTCAGAGTTGATACAAGCATTTAATGAGAATATGCATAAATGTTAAGAAATACCTGGCACATAGTAGGTGCTCCAAAAGTGGTAACATTGCTATTATTCAATGTGTTTAAACAACCTTTACAAAGGGATACATTATTTTCTAATGTGGTAAAATACTTAGAGCACAAAGTATTCCACCTGATTATTCATGCGCATGCGGTAGTATAGAACACCAGTGCCAGTGAGGAGGGGCGGGCTTAGCCCTCCAATAATTTCCATCATTTCCCTTCAAACCGGCCCTAATACACATACACTAAGTAAAAACAGCTTCAAGACACATCCCTAGACCATCCCTCTACCATATGTCATCCCTTATACCCCCAAGCCGATGGCTACCTCAAAGCTTCTCCCATGCTAAAATTCTGGAATCATCCCTGAGGGCAACTGAGAGCACCATGAAGAGGTATATTATATCAATATATGTGAAGAAAGACTAGAATAATTACATCTTTTAAGCAGGTCCCTACTCCCCCCCCCATACACACTTAGTCACAGTTGTACTTAGATAATATTAAATGTGGTATCTCTCAACAATTGCTGTTCTCACATGGGGAATGAAATAAAGGGAGACCTGATCTTCCTAAAACATTTGAGTGCATGTAAAGTGCCCAGGCCGGTGCTACATTCCTTCATCACAGACCCAAATCCACTACTATGGGATTCTGGGCACTACGTTTTAGAACTTGGATTATGAGGTTTGGACACTAGCCTGCGAGAGAAAACAAATTGGATTCCTTTAAACACCAAGCTCCAAAGCAAGTAAACAGCTATTACCAGTTGTCTATATAATTCCCACCCTGAAAATGTCCTCGATGCCCAAGGTAGGGTGACCAACTGTGTCACTTTGCCAGGGATTATCCCACTGTTAGCACTGAAAGTCCTTTTTCCCAAGAGAGCCCCACTGGGGGTGCCCAGGTGACTCAGTCGGTTAAGTGTCTGCCTTGGGCTCAGGTCCTGATCAAGTTCTGAGTTGGGCTCCCTGCTCAGTAGGGAGTCTGTTTCTCTTTCTCCCTCTGCCTTCCCCTTGCTCATGTGCGCGCCCTCTCTCTCGCAAATAAATAAAAATCTTAAAAAAAAAAAAAAGAGAGAGAGAGCTCCCATGCCTAAGCAAACCTGGACTCTTGGTCATCCTACCTAAAGCAGAGAAAATGAAACAAAAGCCAGCATGCTTCAGTTCTGAATTCCTCTCTGTTAGGCAGCCACAAATTCAGATATGAGTAGTGATCAAGTGGCCCCAGCATCTCAGGTGCCTTAGAGGGAGAGACTGAATTATTCTGCAAATAACACAATTCTGAAATTGGGGGGGAGCCTGCAACTTCAACTTTACAAAGGGGAATGGAGCATTTCTTTGAGCCTAGGCTTTTATAAGCTAAAATTAAAATTTTTAAATGAGAAATTTCAGGAATTCAAGTTGCTGAACTGTGCTGCCCACCTCTTTCTTCCTGTTTGATCTTTGAAGATTAACATTCAGTATTTTTCATGACATTTATATTGAGGAAGGAATATAAGATTATTAAAAGCAGAGAAACTCAATATCGGGAACGCACATCAAAAGGTCTTCAAGACAAAGAAGGGATCATATGATTTGAAACCAGAGTTACTAGAAGCATGTGTGCTGCACTTCATTTTCTAGTTAACAGCGTAACATACGTCAAAATATGATTTAAAACACTTCCCACAGCTGAGCTGACATTTGGTGATCCTCAGGCTTTTTTCATTCTTGAGGATGGGGGTTCAAATCCAAACGAGGTTAACACTTTGTACTGGTACATATTCCTGGTGGATGAGGAAAACAGTTTTTTAGTTTAAGTAAAATGAAAACATCTGTCCAAGTCCTGAGGGAAAGAATTGTTTTTAAAAAGAGGGGGAGGGGATGCTTGGTTGTTGAAGCTGGAGGTGGCCTCGGTAACTTTGCAAATGTTAAATAATTACACTGCTCATTACTTCGCTCACCTAGGATGATGAAAGTTTACGTGTGAGCCTTAGTTCAGTCTTCATTTTTCAGATATCACACCCGTTTTATCCCCTAACCCTGTCTAAAGCCATATGGTAATGTCTATCAACTGGTTTCAAGTTCTTTTCATACTAAATCAGGGTAAACCCGGCTCAGTAAGTGACTGAACTTTTGCCCCATAACTTGTCTTGGTTAGTATATGCCCTGGATAAGTTGTATTAATTAGCCATTAGTGCATAACAAAATACCACAAACTTAATGTTTTAAAACAATGCCCATGTATTAGCCCAAGGTTCTGTTGGTCAGACCTGGGCATGGCGTGAAGGAATTCCCTGTGTAGGGTCTCATGAAGTGTTGGCCAGACTGAGTTCTGATCTGGAGCTCAGGTTCTCTTCCAAGATCATGTGTTTGTGGCAGAATTCAGTAGCTTCTGGTTGTAGGACCGAGGCCTTGATTCTCTTGCTGGAATCGCTGTGAGCAAGAGACCACTATCAGTTTCTAGAGGCTGCCCATATTCCTTGACTCATGGCCCCCTCAGTTTTCAAAGGTAGCAAAAGAGAATCTCCCTCACAAAGAATCCCTCCCACACTTTCAACTACCGACTTCAGGAAGAGCCCAGCCCTTTATAAGGGCTCACCTGATTAGGTCAGGCTCACCCAGGATGACCTCCCTTTCTTAAAGTCAGCCAAGCCATATAACTTAATGTCAAGAGTAAAATGCACCATATTCATAGTCCTGAGGATTATGCAGGGGGTGGAGATCTTGAAGGTCATCTTAGAATTCTGCCCACCAAAAGAAATACAATGTAACAGTTCTCTTTTCAGTCCTCTAGGCCAACTTTTAGGGGGAAAGACTGAGAGAGAAAGCCCCAAAAAGCATATAATATGACAATAAAATCTACTCTCCAATTAAAGATACAAAAGTAATAAAAGTTAATGTAAAAATAATTATTTTGTAGTCGATATATATATATGTATATATTTTGAGCAGCAGAGTATTACATATTTATCTGTAAGTTACAGAAGTCAGATTGAGTTCTTAATGAATTTATAATCTAAAAGAGAATACAGAATTCACATTCAGTTAACAGATTCGTAGTGGGCCTGTATTACATGCCAGGCACTACATCATTGTACAGCAGTGGCCTAGCTTTCTTGGGTTTACATTTTAGCAGAGGAAAACTCAGAAAGCAAACAAGTAGAAACGCAGTTGGAAACAGATGCACCAAAAATAACAAAAACAAAATAACAGATGCTCAAAAAAAAATTATTGAGAGTAGCAATAATTTTTTAAAGAAGTCCAGAGAATTCACTTGGGAAAACATGAGACATTTGTGAGGCCAGGTAGCCTAGTGGTTAAAAATATGGAATCTGGAGCTGGATACCCTGGGGTTGGCTCCTGGCTCTGCTGCATTCCAGCTCTGTGATGTGTACCTCCCTCTTCTGCAAAAATTGGAATCATAATAGTACCTACCTCATAGACTTGTTTCTGAGGATGAAACAAATGCCCCCAGAGCGCTCAGAACAGTGTGCCCAGCACACTGTAAGCACTGATGTTGACTGTCACTCTGGGCCAGCCAGTGACAGAGTGCTTGGCTGCCATTACTGCTTTCAGCCTTCACAATGTTTCTGAGAAGTAGGTATCGTTACTGGCTGCATCCTACAGGCGAGAAAATGCAGGAACAGGGAGGCTAAGTAGCTTCTTCCAGGCTATGCTAGCTAGCTATTCAAACATAGGCATCTTGGGATACAAACCAGGTCTGTCCTGAGAGCACACGTTACTTACCCAGACTAATAAACTAAGACAGTGGAAGGACTACAGATGGGATTTATTTTCCTGATTGTGGAAACACAAACACAAACACCCACAACAACAAATCTGATCAACAAGGCAGAGAAGGACATGGCTTAGAAATGAGACATGGCAAGGACATAACATCAATGCTATCACGTATGTGAAAATTTTATTAAAACATATGCCATAATAAACGGAAGGTGAGCCCATATGGAGAAAAATATTTTCAGATAGGCCTCTACTTAGAAGTTTGCAATTTCGAGTGACTCAGGTATCCAAACAGTATCTGATGCTACTAGTCTCCAGCTCCTGCTATTAATCCAAGAAGCAAATCCAGCCAGTTGCTTCCCACATGCTCCATGCGTGCACACGCATCCATACATATCTCACTCCCACCCGTCTCCAAAGCCCCAGTTCCACTTATCAGTTCAGGAGCCTCTGTAACCAAAGCCCATCTCCCATCCACACAGGAGCTAAGCTAATTGTAAAAACACAGGGTGTTGGCCAGCCAGTGAGTACAACTGTGATCCCGTTTACTTAGTACCTCCAAATACAATATGCCCCCAGACGCAGACTGGCAGGAAGCTGTTTTCCCCAGCAATTTCATTCCCAAAACAATTCCAGGAGTTCTAACCTGTTTGTCCCTTGAGACCCAATGTTTCGGACCTTTCTAAATACCTGCACCTTCCTCTTGGTGCCCTGGGGATTGTGCCTACAATCTACTCCCTGCCTGTAGCTCTCCAGCCCCTCTGCTCTGTGGTCTCCTACTGTCAGTGATTCTTCTCCTCCATTGTCTATTTTGTCACTATTCTCCCGACTTGAACCTGCTATGTGCCCAGGGCTGGTTGAACTCCTCTAAATCACCCACCACCCCACATCTCTGCAAACCCCTTCCTCTGCTTCTGTCTGGTTCTGTCATGGAAGGGTCACTCTCCTGGCCCCCCCAATTTTTTGTCTGCTAAGTTCAATTCATTCAGCATATAGTGATGTCCCTCCAAGCCAGGTGCTTGGTACTGGGAATGCAGTGATGAATAAACAGGTCTCCATGCCCTTAGGAATTTACATTCTAGTGAGGAAGAAAACCCCATAAATAGATCATTTCAAAATAATGTGGTGATGATCTACAGAGATGTGCCCAGGTTAAATGAGAACACAACCCATCCTGGTACTTCAGGAAGACTCTGAGAAGTATTTGTGTCTTTCAACACATGTAAGAGCTGGTTAGCCAGATAAAGAAGAAGAGGACGAAAGTCCAGGTAGAGAGCCTAGGCAAGATGGTAGATAGAGGGGAAAGACAAGCAGGTCAGTGACGCTGCTGCTTCGAATGTGAAGCAGAGTGGGCGTCAATAAAGCAAGGGTCAGTGGGAATAATGTCATGGGAGGTTTTGCAGCACCATGTTAAGAAGCTCAGATTAACTCTGGAGTGCATGGTTTCTTAAGCTTTTCACATCATAGGCTAGCCTAAAATCAATGAATCCTGTGACCCCGTTCTTCCAAAAAAAAGTCTATTTGCAACACATGTACACACATAGATATACAGACACATACAAGGTTGCCCACAGTTTTAGCCCCCCGACCCACACCCTGAGAAGTCAATCCACATTTAAAACCCTATAGATGGAGGTAGGGTAAGCTGGGGTGGTGAGGGAGATCTCTTGCGCTATTTTCAGCAGAGAATTACATGACCACATGTTGGTTTACATAGGTTACTATGAGGTATCCATGACACGCAAGTCTGGAGGCAAGGAGTATAGTATAAAGATGTTCTGTGTTCTAGCAAGAAATAACAAGGCTGTGAGCTCAGGCACTGGTGATAAGGCTTGAGAAGAAGCTAGAAAAGCAGCAGGTCTTTGTGAGTGATTGAAGGTAAGTCGTGAGGAAGAGGAGTCGGAGGGGCCTTCAGATTTCTAGCTTGAGAAACTGAATGAACAAAATGAAATAGAAGGCTGGTGGAAGGGAGGAAAGGTCATGGGTTCATTTTTGGACAATTTGAAAATATCTTTGAAACAGAACTAGGCAATTGAGTATATGAGGCTGAAGTCCTGAGGAGAGGTCCAGGAGGGGTCATATGAGAATTTACCAACTTGATTTTCATTGCATTAAAGTACAATATAAATACCAATTTCTTTTTTTTTAAAGATTTTATTTATTTATTTGACAGAGAGAGAGGCAGCCAGCGAGAGAAGGAACACAAGCAGGGGGAGTGGGAGAGGAAGAAGCAGGCTCCCAGCGGAAGAGCCTGACATGGGGCTCGATCCCAGTATGCCGGGATCACGCCCTGAGCCGAAGGCAGACGCTTAACGACTGAGCCACCCAGGCGCCCCTAAATACCAATTTCTAAAAATTCAGAACAAAGAATGTTTTAATTTTACCTTTTTCTTTTACCTTAACATAATTTCCCATAGAACAAAATTTTAATTTTTTTTTTAAAAAGAGGGGAGGGGGAGGGAGGGGGCAAAGGGAGAGAGAGAATCTCAAGCAGACTCCATGCTGAGCACAGAGCCCAACGCGGGCTTGATCTTATAACCCAGATCATGACCTGAGCTGAAATCAAGAGCCTGACGCTTAATGGACTGAGCCACCCAGGCGCCCCTAGAACAAAATTTTAAAGAAATAACAAAGGGTCCTGCATTAAGTATCACAGTGTTCCCCTGTGGAAGTCAAAAGAGTCACAGGACCACCATGATATCAAGAAATCTAAAACCCCCAAATTGAGCGCATTCTCTTCTCACTGAAGTGCCCTCTCTTCACTTGCACCTTTACATTCACAGTCCTACATAAATCCAAGTTAAAATCTGATGGATATGAAAGGCAGCCAAAAAAATTTGATCTTAGATCCTGGTTGATGTTTTAATAGGAAAAATTCCTTTATACTCAGCTTTATGAAATATAGAATAAAATCATTTTATTGTGTCAAAATGCTAGTAAAATTAATATATTGTGGAGAATTTATAAGCTATCATACCTGGACATGCAATTGAATATGGAGCCTTCCAAATTATTTTCCCCACAATCCTGTCTCCACAAAATAGCCAGAGTAATTTTGTAAATGTAAATCAGAGCATGACTCTCTCAGACTTAAAACCATCCAGTGGGTTCCCACTGCTATTCAAATAAAACCCAAACTCCCAGCCTGTAGGGCCCCACCCTAATTACATCTCACTCATATCCTTTCAAGACCTCTGGGATTCCTTTTTTAAGCCTAGCTTTTTCCTGAGTAGAACTATTGTGTTTTTGTCTTCCTGAAGTATCTGCCCTCAATTTCATAAAGCTGGCTCCTTTTCATCTTATGTTTGAGGCATCACCTCCAAATCCACCCCTGACAGAGGTCTTCCCTGACCATGATGTCTAACCCTCGCCGACCTGCTGAACTCTCAGTCACAATACTCTTTTATTGTCTACATGTCACTTACCACGTACTGAAATTATGATTTTTGTTTTGGGTATATGTGTTTTGTTTTTGTGTACTTTATTGTATGCTGGAGCCATAAAGGCAGTCACTTGATTGAATTGTTCCACAGTACATAATAAGTCATTAATTAATATTTGTGGAATGAATGAACTAATTGAACTGACAGTTTCCATTAAATTAGTAAAACAAATAAATAACCAAAAACCACTCTGAACAATGTTGCCAGTTTCTGTAGTTGGCACTGGTAAGTGAACACCTTCCAGTAGCTCACAGTCTGCCGGAGAAGACAATAGGCAATTGTGATCCAGTGTGAAAAATGCTAACGAGGGCATAAATATAGGGTCCTCTAGATCAAAAAAGAGAGGAACCTAATCTTGTCTAAGAGGATCCCATAAGGAATCGTGAGCAAAGTTAAATCTAAAAGATGAGTGAAGGAAAATGGGGGAGGGGGAGAGAAAGGGTGGAAGGGATGTGGTAAATGTCTAGATCGAAGGAATAGCAGGAGCAAAACCCTGTCGCGAAAGAGGGGAACCTGAGACATTTGAAGTCCTTCTCTGTTTCTGGAACATCCTCCCAAGGTAACTGTAGGGCATGATGACATAATTATGTATGCGAACGTATTATGAATGGTAGCTTGCCGTATAAGTTACGATTAATATTAAAGCTCAGACTTGGACCTAATGATAACTTATTACCCCATAGTGTCTGGTATTCAAAGAAAAAGGAAAGCATTTCAGAGAAGGACTTCGAGTGAAGGATTCTGAAAGATCCTGGGGCTTTATCCACTCTCTACACAAATTGGGTACAGTCTACAACATAGGTGGACTGAGGTAGCTTGGGGGGGGGGGGTGTTGCTTTGACAACGGATCCCACGGCCTGTCAAAGTGAAACGGTTGGACGATTGGCTGCGAAGGTTTCCAGAGGCCTGCCCCCCGTCGCTGATTGGATGAGGGGCGGTCAAGCTCCACTACTTTCCCGCAGGGTCCTGTTGCTTGGCAACCGATTTGCGACCTCCAGCAAAGCGGGCTCCCGTGACACCTGTGAAGCGTAGACTACACCAACTAACGGCCGCCCTCCGCTTCCACCTCTCGCGCCGGCTTCGTGCACGAACAACACGAGCTGTCCCAGGTGCTTCTGCAAGTTTGCCTTGAGCCTGGGCTGTGGGCTGGCACTGCAGTGGCGCGCCGCAGTTGAGAAAGTGCTCGTTTTCCTTCTGGAAGTCTGAGTTGGGAGGAGTCAGAGGAGATAAGAAAGTCACTCTTGTAAGTCCAACTTGGAGCCACTTATCTTGGGAGGACAGAGAGTTCTGGGGTTCTAGAAAACAAGTAATTTATGTGAGCTCGCTAGGTGTGGGAGAGTGACCCGTAATCTCGGACAGCTGTCTCAGAGTAAACGCTTGGCGTGTGGGGACCAGTGCCAGACCCTAGCTGCCTTATCATGCACCGCAGAGCTTACTTCTTGCTGGAAAGAGACTTCCAAGAGTTGAAGGAGAACAATTTTAAGGTGAGTACTGGGAACCTGGAGGGATGTGTTTCGTTGGGGTACGAATGTTGAAAAGCATTTCAACCTGTGTTTATGAGGCATAATCGAGTTAAACCTGATTTGCCACTACAGTGTTGTTATTTAATGAATCGATTGTACCATACCAATCAGATTCTAATAATAAGAATTATGACTTCATAATAATAATAATAGTTAAAAATATTGAGCATATTGTGCTGAGGAATTTATGTGTATTTAAGCCCTGACTATCAGATAGTGATGAGTAGGGACAGGGTTATGCTCATTAAGTACAACATTATTAAATAAGTAGTGTTTTGTTTTACCTACCAGAAACCTAAGCCCCAGAAAGGTTCAGCAAATGCTTGGCCCCAGGATTCCATCACAGGGCTTTCTGATTCCAAACCCCTTGCTCTTAAGTCTTAAGTTCTACTACTCACGGTCTAGTGCACTTTTCACCAGATGCTGTCATACATAATGCATAAGTGCCTTTCCCTTATAATTTTAACGCAGAGGAGGGCTTTGCCCGAATGCCACCACGGTGAGGTCCATAGGTGCCACAGGCTGATGTATCACTTATTCTACGGAGAATAAAAAATGGAAGGGGGGGAAGTACTTACGAGAAAGAATAGAAAGAAAGCCACCTTGGAGGGCTCAGAGAGCTGCCAACAGTCGCCTCAGGTGTAGTTCAATGGCATTGTTCTGTTTCCACCCGTGCTATAGAAGAATTGTCTTCACTGGGGATGTTAGGAACAATCACTGAGTCCAACAACAATCCCAGACATACCAACCTAACATATGGTGTGTTTGTTTCTGCTCTACCTGAACTTTGTGGTTCTCTGGTAAAAGTGAATTTGATGAAGAAAGAAGTGATATGTAACTATAAATAATGTAGATAATAGAAATATAATGTTTATCCAGACTAACATTTAACATACTTAAATAACTATGTGGTTGGTTAGAAATATTCGTTGACTATCTTTAAGTCTATCCCTTGGCATAAATGATAAACTTTTCCATTAAATACATTCTTGTCCCTCTATTGGGACATTACCTCAAGCATAGGAAAATTTTATTTTTATATACAAACATAATTTTGGAGTTGTGTTTTTCTTGATGAAAATTTTCTACTTCATGCCCCCCATATAGCCTCCATATAGTTTTTTAAAGCTTTGAAGAAATGCATCTTTCCAACTGTTTCCGTCTTTTCTATTTGGAATCTTTTTTTTTTTTTAAGATTTTTTATTTATTTATTTGACAGAGATAGAGACAGCCAGTGAGAGAGGGAACACAAGCAGGGGAGTGGGAGTCTATTTGGAATCTTAAATTAGCTATTGATTTATATAAGCCACATCTCAAACTTGACTTTGTAGTCCCACTTGTGATTTCCATGCTTATGATTTATTTTAAATTTACTATTGTGTGTTTTTTGGAATCTGTATAGTAAGACAATATATAATATACAACATCTCCCCAAATCAACAAATAAATAAATTTATCAGGAAAAGAAAATGTAGAATTCTTTTTAGAATTCACTGTAACTTGATTTTCAAAGCTGTGATATTAAATCTTTTCTTCTGCTTTGATTTTTTTTTTTTATTAAAGGGTATTACTGCCTTTCCTGTAAGTGAAGATCTAATGGAATGGGGAGCCAATATTGAAGGTCTACAGAATACATTTTGGCATGGTTTGTGTTTTCCAAACCAATTTACTTTTTAAAAGTCTTTATACCATTATTAGCCTATGTTCTTTACATGTATAATAAGGTTACAGTATATAAATTCTCTAGAATTCTAAAGGTATTCACATGTTATTTTTTCATCATGAGGCTTAATTTCTTGCCATTTGTTAATGTGGATAGGAATTTTAGATTTGAATTTTTCTTTATGCCAAATTTTAATGTTATTACACTTTTAAGAAGCAGACACAATAAAACATATCAATTGGAAATATCATGTAAGTCTTCCATGAAATCAGAGAATATCTATCAAAATTCCTACTTGCATAAAAATCCCACAATTATCTCTCATTTTTTTCCTCTATGATTTTTCCCAAAATTTTCATAATTCTCAAGAAGACTGGGCCACTATAAACTTTAATGACCATGCACTCTTTCTTTGTGGATTAACAAAATGGAGCTGTTGAGTGAAGTAGGGGAGAAAAATACAAGTGGCTAATTACAATAAACTCTAATATGTTTTTGAACATATTGCTGAGAAGGCAGTGATTCATTAATTTTGCCTTGGAAAGTCAGGAATGGCTGGCTTCTCAAGGAAGCAACATTTGAGCTGAATCCTGAAGAATGGGTAAGAGTTTAGAAGGAGGGGAAGGAAATTCAGTCTGAGTGAACAGCATGGCAAAAGCGTATAAACAAGAGGTGGTTCTGGAGCTGTGAGTTCAGTAAATATGAACAATGCAGTGAAAAGGTCAAGTGTTAGGGGATGGAGTTAGTGGACGGAGAGGACTGGTGGGAAACAGACTGAAAACACAGTGGGATTAGACTGTGAGGAGCCTATTAGATGATCTAGAGGACTCTATGTCCCCGATGATCCGATTTGCTTATAATTAAAACTCTAGGGACCTCGAGGAGGCTAAGCTAAAGAGAAACTTCAGGTTTCAGTTAATCAATACAACATGACACTTCAGTAAAAATGTTTGTTTCTTTATCATAGGATTATTCTTCCAACTGACAATAAACTTTACATCACAGTACAATTTTGTCCCTCCAATTGTGAAATTCCTCACAATTCCTTTTCATCCAAACGGTAAGTACCAAATGAGATTTTTGTCATTGGGGCTCTGTCCCTATTATCCTTTTTCTTTATAAGTCTTTGATAATGTTTCTAAAAACTTGGTTATTGTATATTTAGTAAGCATGCTTATTGGGGAAAATATAAAAAGACAGAAAAAAAAATTATCACTTTGAATCCTAATTCAGAGAGCTATTCCTCTCGACATTTAAACAAATTTACTTTCTTTTTACTATGTATGTATTTCTTCTACATAGTTGAAGTATTACATATGAAGTTTATAAAATGAAATATTTATTTCTGCATTATTAAACATTCTTAGGTCATTTATAATGATTAATGATAAACTTAACTATTCTTGTATTCACTATTCTCATTGGATCTGATTTTTTATTATCATAAAAAATAATGTACTGACATTAACATTTTTTTTAAAGATTTTATTTATTTATTTGACAGAGATAGAGACAGCCAGCGAGAGAGGGAACACAAGCAGGGGGAGTGGGAGAGGAAGAAGCAGGCTCATAGCGGAGGAGCCTGATATGGGGCTTGATCCCACAACGCTGGGGTCACGCCCTGAGCCGAAGGCAGACGCTTAACCGCTGTGCCACCCAGGTGCCCCGACAAATTAACATTTTAGAAAGAAATGAGTTAGATTGCTATTCAAGTTATACACAAAATGAATTCCTGATGTATCAAAAAGTCTAAAAGTTTTAAATACTAAAAAGAAGAAAATCGAATAGAATTTTTAGTCAGCTTGGTGAGAGGCTTTTCTAAATACAATAAAACCTAGAAACTGAAAAAGCATGACACATTTAACTACATAAACTTTTAAAAACTTCTCTATAGCCAACAATATTATAAACAGAGACAAAATGCGTTGACTTTTGCAAACCAAGGTACAAAATTTGCAATGTGTAAAACAGAGCATCTGCAACATATAAAGAACACTTAAGAATCACTAAGAAAGGGGCGCCTGGGTGGCACAGCAGTTAAGCGTCTGCCTTCGGCTCAGGGCGTGATCCCGGGGTCCTGGGATCGAGCCCCACATCAGGCTCCTCCACTGTGAGCCTGCTTCTTCCTCTCCCACTCCCCCTGCTTGTGTTCCCTCTCTCGCTGGCTGTCTCTATCTCTGTCGAATAAATAAAGAAAATCTTTAAAAAAAAAAAAAAGAATCACTAAGAAAAAAAACAGTAGAAAAACAGGCAAAGGTTATAAACAAACACTTGATAGAAGAAACAACAAAAATAAACATAAAAAGATGTTCAGCCTCACTAGTAAGAAAATAAATGCATATTAAGACAAAAATTTATGATTCACTGCTTATGTTTATAAAATGTTAAAAATTTATACAATTTTAGTAGGGGTGGGCAAACATGTGGGTGGGTGGGTTCTCTGATATAATGATGACCTCCGTGTGACCTTTTTGGGAAGAGGTTTGATAGTTTCTAATCAGCTGTAAAACGCAAATAGCCCTAAATACCGTGTTTATAAATTATTCCATAGAAATACTAGCACAAGTGTGGAAGAGTATGTTTAATATTTAAAGATGTTTGTTCCCAGTAACAATTTTGGAAATAGAGAAAAGAGAAATAATCCCAGTGTCTGTTAATACAGGAATTTTTTTTTTTTAAAGATTTTATTTATTTATTCGACAGGATAGAGACAGCCAGCGAGAGAGGAACACAAGCAGGGGGAGTGGGAGAGAAAGAAGCAGGCTCATAGTGGAAGAGCCTGATGTGGGGCTCAATCCCATAATGCCGGGATCACGCCCTGAGCCGAAGGCAGACGCTTAACCACTGTGCCACCCAGGTGCCCCCAATACAGGAATTTTTAAGTAAAATATCTTACAGCTGTATAAATAACAAGGAAGATATATAAAGCTAGACTTTTTGGTCCCTGCTATTCCTAGAATATTCACTACCTGGCACATAGGTGGTGCTCAAATATTTTTTCATAAATATGTCCAGAAATATATTGATGATTTACTTTTAAATGAAAAAAAAAAAACCTTCAAAGAATAACACATAAGATATAATTCCATTTAATTAAAAAAACCCGATACACACAGTCTCACACACACAGGTGTATATATATATATTTGTATAGACCAACTGGTAATTTTTTTTTAATTTTATTTATTTATTTTGGAGAGAGAGAGCACACACATGCACATGCACACGAAAGGGGGGAGGGGCAGAGGGGGAGAGAGAGAGAGAGAGAATGAGAGAGAGAATCACTCAAGCAGACTCCACGCTGAGCACAGAGCCTGACACAGGGCTTGATCTCAAGACCCTGAAGTCACGACCTGAGCCAAAAGCAAGAGTCGGATTCTTAACCAGCTGAGCCGCCCAGGTGCTCCTAGACCAACTGGTAATAACTCTGAGGAGTGGTATTAGTAGGCAAGGGAGCTTTCATATTTAACTTTATATACTTTTATATAATTTTTTCCAAGTATATTATTACTTTGTAATTGAAACTTACATTTAAGGTATAAAATTAAATTTATGGTACACAATTTATTGCATACAGTTGCTATTATTTGCTTAACATAAATATGAATGGAATTGCTGGTTAAATGTGATGGGGGGGTCAGTGTTCTCATCTCCTAGTCCTCACACCTTCCATTTCCAGAGTACAGAGAACCTCTGACTCTAGGAGGGAAAGTACAGGAAACTTGTGCTCTTCTTTCCCTCCTTCACTCCTTGAGTGACTTACCTATTGGGGAAATAAGAGGAAAAAATTGAACATGTGTGGTTCAGCACTTTCTCAACACTTTCTTTCTAGCCAGTCTTCCCTTAGAATGGGTGCCCTCTTGCTTTCTCCAGACAGGAAACAGGCAGACCTTCAGTTTGGGTGTTAAGTTCAAATCAGGGGGGCTTTTGTGGAGCTCGAGTAAAGCCATTGATCACGTGCATTCTACATTTCAGTCTTACCCGCAGTAGAGTTGATGTTTTTTACTTCCATCTTTCAACACTTAGGTCTGTTTCATTATATATGAGCTTGGGAGGGGGGGGGTGTTATTTATTAGCCCCCAAACTCCAAAGAATGGCTCTATACAGTTCAAAGTCTTTAGATACATAAAGCCAAGTTGCCTTTCGGGATGTTTTTTAGACTTCTACCAATAACTCTATGAAGTCCTCATTTTAGCATTCTCCAAATCTGGGCATTGAAACTTGAGAGACATTTTTGCCAATTTGATAAAAATGTCACTGTTATTTTAATAAGCACTTCTCTGAATACTTGTGAGTTAAACATTTTTTTGTCCGTTGATTGTATTTATTTTGTGAACCGTCAGACTTAACAATGTTACTAAATTGTCTTAGATATTGCAAATATTTCCCTTTGTCACTAATTTTTAAATTTTGCTTATGCTAGTTTTTTATATCTGGGATTTAAAATTTTTTATGTAGTCAAATCTATTAGTCTTATCCTTTGAGATTTTTGCGGTTACCTTTAAACTTAGATGACCCTTTCCCCAAACACAATCAGATCATCATTTTAATATTCTTTTAGTTATTCCATAGTCTTATTTTTCATATTTAACTCCATTCTTTTTTTTTAATACTGATTTAATTAATTTGTTAGGGCACAGGCCAAGTTTCTCTGTCTTTCCAATCTGTGTATAACAGAACAAAGCTGGCAGGGAGGTTTCGCCATCCTAAACGTGCGGGTATCATTTCTGGATGTAAGATTTTTACTCTGTGACCATTTCCAGCCAGTGGGAAGGGGAAAAGACAAAGAGGGCAAAACAGCTTCCTTTAGGAAGTATGATCTAGAAGTTGAACGCTTTCTTTCTTTCTCATAATGTCCCACAATTTCTTTCTTTCCGATTTCTTTATGCTGATATCCCACGATTACTGCTTAGTAACATGGCCACATCTTGCTGGAGGAAAGGCTGGGAAACTGTGGGCAACTAGTATTTATCTAAAACCACACAGAGGGTGGATACAGGGGCAGGCATAGTACTCCTTATTCCAGAAGAGGTAGAAGAAAGGAAGCCTAAATACCAAAGGACAATGAGTAATTTGCACAGCACTTGTTAATGCCATTGGTTGATAATCTTCTTTTGCTGCTGAGTCATGATTGCGCTTTTAATATACAACAATTTTAATACATACTAGGATTTGTTTCAAGGCTCTTATCACATTGTTTAATCTCACGTCCCACCCTGTGGTTATAATTATTGTAGTTTTACAGTCCAATGTCAAATCAAGCACCTCTTTTTAACTTTCTAAAATTTTCGTTTCAGTGCACAACTTTTTATTGCAGGATTTTTCTATAAGAGTAGAAATGTTTCTCTAGTCATTTACAAAGTTGTTGTTTTTTTTTAAAATATATTAGTAAGACCATTATTAAGGGTATCTATGCTTTGGGGGGATTTGCTACATGTCAGATACTCTATTAAGTACTTTATTTTTTAATTCTTTTCAGTGAGGGAAGGTACTTTCATCATATCCCCATTTTACATATTAGGAAAGTGAGACCTAAAGAAGTAAAGTTAAATTGCTCAAAATAGCAGAGCTGACAGGTGGGGGAGTCAACATTCAGATCTATGTGTGTCTGACACCAAAGCCCATGCTTTTAACAGCTACACTCTATCAGCTGTCAGTCACATTCATTGAAAATACTTTTCTGCTTTGTCTTTGCTTTCTGATTTTGCCTATGATATTTTGATGTTCATGAATTGTAAATAATAATTGTATTAGATGTGTCAATATTCATATATTATTTTAATACAGTAGACCAAAATACTGGTCGGGCCTGTATAGATTTTTTGGATGACCCTGATAAGTGGACTACAAGCTATACCTTGAGCAGCATCTTACTTGCCCTCCAGGTAAGAACGGATGAATATAATTAACATCATGTTCTTTAATATTTTCAACAATCCCAGTTATTCAAAATATAAGGAATACGATGTACAGTGAATATTTAAATGTTTGAAGGATTTGAGTAAGCTTATTTAAATCAATATTTTTACACCAAGGCTATAAAGTGGAACTTATAAAGATTTTTTTTTTAAAGATTTTGTTTATTTATTTGTCAGAGAGAGAGAGCACAAGCAGGGAGATCAGCAGGCAGAAGGAGAAGCAGGCTCTCCACTAAGCAAGGAGCCCGATGTGGGACTCGATCCCAGGACCCTGTGATCGTGACCTGAGCCAAAGGCAGATGCTTAAAACTGAGCCACCCAGGCATCCCAAGATTATTATTTTAAAGTGAAATTGATAGTTACTGCCCTTTACAATGAAAGAATATATGTTTCATTTTAAAAAGAACTGGATGGTTTCAATTCTAGAAATATAGTCTCAAGTTTTCTTTTGGTTTCTAACTTTTTACTTCATCATATTGGAAATGATCTTTCCTCATTCATGAACTTTGCCTTCCTCAGAAAAGTGAATCAAATGACTACTACTTAAAATGTTCAGCTTTATCTTTTGTTGCTGACAGTGCTAGCTACTTGCTCTTTTATAAACTTTCAAATCAAATCCAGTGAACAATTAAAGCAGGGATTGTTTTCATCCCCTCAGATTGATGCCTGTTTCTGAAATGGACCTTTGCCCCTGGATTCATGGTCCTTAGAAGCATGCCTCAGTGTTCTGTTGTTTCTGACCCTCAAAAAAACCTCTGTTCTCAACTGGTGCTAAAATAAGTTATTTCAGTGGCACTTGCTTTGACCACCTATAATCTGGCTCAGTGATGTTTCCGTGGACCTACTCATCATTAATAGTATCTGAAGATAAACTAGTAAATTTTGATTATTTGGAATACTTACAGAATGAAGTATTCTGTATTAATTGAATTCTCTCAATCACATAGAATTATAATACAAATCCCATTTCTTATTTTTGAAAAAAAAATTTGTCTAGTCATCTTAGTATACTGAGAAAAGCAATCTTTCTTAGAGATTAAATGTTCAAACTTATTCATTCATCCAACAAATATCTATTGAGCTCCTACCTGTGCTAGGCCATATTTGGGGAGAGACATTTGAGCAAAAACTGTAAAGAAGTGAGCATGATATGCAAATATCTGGAGTTGATCTTTTTGATTCCTTCAAACTGAGTCACATTCCTATCTCTTCTACCTGGACTAGGATCTGCCTTAAGATTAGTAAAACTGAGGGGTGCCTGGGTCACTCAGTCGGTTAAGCATCTGACTCTTGATTTTGGCTCAGGTCATGATCTCAATGTGGTGAGATGGAGCCCCACATCAGGCTCTGCACTCAGCAGGGAGTTTGCTTGAGATTCTCTCTCCCCTCTCCCTCTGCCTCCCCTCACCCCAGCAAAGACTGTGTGCTCTCTCTCTCTCTTTCTCTCAAATAAATAAAGCTTAAAAAAAAAAAAAAAAAGGAATAGTAAAACTGAATGTTTGAAGGCTCAGCAGGAAGTCAGCTTGGAATTTACTCTTTCCTTCTCCCGCTGCCCCTCCCCGCCATTAATACTACTTATCCAGAGCACGCTCTTTCTCTCTAAAATAAAATAATAAAAAAAAGATAGTAGAAAGGAAAAGAAAATCACTGATAATCATAAAGAAAAACCCTAACCCTACTGTGATTAGCATTTCCCTCTAATGTTTTCTCCCCTGATTTTGTTTAAAATCTTTCAGTTGCACGTTCACCGCAGGGTTAGCCTCAGTTCTATTGCCTGACAAAGGATCTACTCGACTTCACACCTGGGCTTCAGACTCTCCCTAACAGCACTGAGCACACCTGCTCCTATTGTATCTTCATGCTTTTCTTCACTCACAGTGCTTGGTTCAATTCAGGTTAAAAAACATAGAGTTCTCAATTCTAAAGTTACAAACCCAAGCAAGTCTTGAACCTTAAAAAGTGCTCAGTCACTGGCAACCCATTTTCTCCTTCCCTCTTGCTCTATCTGGGAAGCAGTTGCATACATTGGAAGAGTCAGGGCCAATGAGTCCTCCACTGTGGTGCCTTTCCTGACTTTCTTTCGGAGGTAGAATTGATGGCTTTGGTGTTTGAGGGATTTCTTTTGTCTCCCACCCATTGAGTGGTACTCTAGGCAAATTTCTATGAGAGAACTGTAATACTGTAATGCACATACTGTTTCCTTTCTTCTTTTTTTTTTTTTTAAGATTTTATTTATTCATTTGACAGAGAGAGAGAGACAGCCAGCGAGAGAGGGAACACAAGCAGGGGGAGTGGGAGAGGAAGAAGCAGGCTCCCAGCGGAGGAGCCCAATGTGGGGCTCGATCCCAGAACAGTCCGGGATCATGCCCTGAGCCGAAGGCAGAGGCCCAATGACTGAGCCACCCAGGCGCCCCTATTTTCTTATCTGTCTTCTGCTATTGAACTACAAGCTCCTTGAGGTCAGGGAATAGGTCCAATCATGTCTGATTCCCCAGTACCTACAAAAGACAGTGCTGACAGTAGATACTAAGTAACACAAATGAAAGAATGAACCTGAAATTTTTACATTGTTCCAAATATGGTTTATATGTATAAATTATTTGACCTATTTATTTTTCACTTACCATTTTATTTCAAGTAATTTTCATATTGCTGCAGTTAATATTGTTTTTTAAAGATTTTATTTATTTATTCGACAGAGATAGAGACAGCCAGCGAGAGAGGGAACACAAGCAGGGGGAGTGGGAGAGGAAGAAGCAGGCTCCCAGCGGAGGAGCCTGATGTGGGGCTCGATCCCACAACGCCGGGATTACGCCCTGAGCCGAAGGCAGATGCTTAACCGCTGTGCCACCCAGGTGCCCCTGCAGTTAATATTTTAATGGCTATTTAATAGTTCCTTCAAGGTCAGCGCTGCCAGTAGAACTTCCTGCACCAATGGGAATGTCCAATATCTGCGCTGTCCAATAGAGTAGGCACTAGCTACTCAGTAGTGTGGCTACTGTGCACTTGAAATGTGGCTAGTGTAACTGAGGAGAACTGGGTTTTTCATTTATTTCGTTTAATTTCAATTTAAATAGCCACATATGGCTAGTGCCTATGTAATGGACAGTACATGGATGGACCATAATTTCTGAATATTTCTCTTTGAATAATAGATGAGACATATGTATAATTATCACATTATTATTCAAGGGAGTAGCATTTGAAATGGTGTTTAAAATATTTTAAAGTCTAAATACACTAATGATCTCCTCTTAAAATTTTTATAATCTTATAAAAGGTTATAAGAACACTTATACTTCAACATATAACGCAAAGATAAATAGCGACACTCATCCATAACAGGAATTCCAAATTCATGGGATTTAATTGGAAATTATAAATTGTACCTACTGCTGCAGTGTTTTATTGATGCTTCAGTTTTTTGTACTTATCCTCTGGAAAGTTGCTTATGTTGTTCCACACTATCACATGGCTAATTTAAAAGTTGCACCTTGGGATGCCTGGGTGACTCAGTCAGTTTAGCATCTGCCTTCAGCTCAGGTCATGATCCCAGGGTCCTGGGATTGAGTCCCACATCGGGCTCTTTGCTCAGCAGGAAGCCTGCTTCTCCCTCTGGTGCCACCCCCCCCCATGTGTGCGTGTGCTATCTCTCTCTCTGACAAATAAATAAAGAGAATCTTTAAAGAAAATAAAAATCGGACCTTTTCTTTTTACTATTTTAGTAGGGTGTCTGATTCATACATTTTAATATATTCCAGTTCTTAAAAATCATTAAATATACTTAGTAGCTTGTGTACACATAATATGACAAGGTCTTAGGCATAGTGTCAATGCAAAGACTACTGAATAAACTTTACCAGATGTGTCTCTCTGAGTAGAATTATCACTCCAGCCAAAGACCAAAAGCTTACTCTTGAAGATAAGTTTCATCTGCTTCCTACCCACTTTGAAAGGTATAGTGCAATCCACACTGAATCCTTATTTAAGCAACTCAGAATATTCTTGGAGATACAGCTCAGATGTGTTTTCCAAACAGAAAAATTCAATAAACAGCAGTAAATTCTTATTGCCTTTGAAATATCAGATGTCAGATAATTGCTTTCATTAGCGATGACTGTTGTCATTTCTGTGACACTTAAGTCACAGTTATCCACTATGACCTTCAGCTACACTTAGGTATTCTGGTAGTTATTATTTTGGCTATATTTTATTATCTAATTTGCATGTTATAATATTCAAAATATGGAAGTTATTGAATAAATGTTTGCAATTTGGGCAAATAAATAATTTTGATGTGCCAGATAAACAAGACTAGCAGAACTATTAAGTTACTGGTCCCATATTTTGTCCAGGTACACATATACTATAGCAGGCAAAGTCTTATTTTATTTTATTTTGTTAAGAGCTTATTTATTAGAGAGAGAGCACGAGCAGGGGGAGCAGTGGAAGCGGATTCCCTGCTGAGCAGGGAGCCCGATGTAGGGCTCCATCCCAGAACCCCAGGGTCATGACCCCAGCCAAAGGCAGCCGCTTATCTGACTGAGCCACCCAGGCGGCAGGCAGAATTTTAAAGATATCCCTCCAAGGTTCCCATCCTCTGGTTATCCAATCTAATCTACATACTGCTGTAAAAGGGCTTTGCAGATGGAATTACAGTTAATCAGCTTACCTTAAAATAGGAAGGTTCTCCTGAATTATAGAGGTGGACCCGACGTAATTATGTGACCCCTTAACAACAGAAGATGAAGGCAGAAGAGTCGCTCAGAGAAATAGAGTAGAAGAAGGAGAATGGATGTGGCAGGAGGGAACATCAGAAAGATTCCAAGTGTAAGAAGGATTTTTTCTACTCAATTGCTCTGAAATGTAGGGGTTCAGATGTAATTTGCAAGAGACCTCTTGGAGCTAAGGATGGCCCCCAGCTAACAGCAGTAAAGAAACAGGGACCTCAGTCCTACAAATGCAAGGGACTGAATTCAGCTAACAAACAACCTGAATGAGGTTGAAAACAGATTCTTTCAGAACCTCTGAGAAGAACCCAACCAGCTGACACTTTGATTTTAGTCTTAGTAAATCTGGAAAAGAGAAACCAGACTGTCCACCTCAGATTTGCCACCTACAGAAATGTGAGATAATCAATCGGCATTGTTTCAAGCTGCTACATTTGTGCTAATTTGCTACAGCAGCATAGAAAACTACACATACCAAATTCATTCACTGAACTGGAGGGATGTTGAAGTATACGCAGCCTTTTACCTATGTTTGTTTATCCGTGATCTAAATATGATCTTATGTTAAAAATTAAACTTATTTTTTTAATGGAAATGTTTCAGTGGGGGCACCTGGGTGGCTCAGTCATTAGGCATCTGCCTTTGGCTCAGGTCATGATCCCAGGGTCCTAGGATCGAGCCCCGCATTGGGCTCCGTGCTCAGCAGGGAACCTGCTTCTCCCTCTCCCACTCCCCCTGCTTGTGTTCCCTCTCTCACTGACTCTCTCTCTCTCTGTCAAATAAATAAATGAAATCTTAAAAAAAAAAAAAAAAGGAAACGTTTCAGTGTTTACTAATGTTTAGTTTCCTTTATATATAAATTGAATTTAAATCCATGTGATAGAAAGGAATAGGCTAGAGGAAGGAACTTGTAACTTGATTTGATCCTAATGTTTGGCTCATGAATGTACAGAATAACACCAAGATAGACCAAGAGTTTCTTGAGAGTAGGAACTACGTCTCATTTGTCTTTGTATCTGTCTCCAGATGGATACATAATAGCCATGTAATAAATGCTTGTTACTGTAGTATGTGTTGGCTTGTTTTTTTGCTCTAGCAGAAGAGTTTACTTTAAAAACCTGAACTTTTATATTTTTTTCCTACAGGTTATGCTTTCTAATCCAGCGCTAGAAAATCCCGTGAATTTGGAAGCAGCCCAAATGCTGATTAAAGATGAATCTCTGTACAAACAAGTAGTTCTAGGACTTTTCAACCAACCATCAGAAAGTAAGAAGTGCCTACTTATTATTTTTGCCAATTATTAATTATGCATTTATAGCAAATAAGTGATCTAGCAAATAATTGTTCTATAAGGGAATATTTTCTGTATCCATTTTCAGTATTGGAATCATACTAAGATTTCTCCTAGTGCACCTCTTTGTCAAGCCAGTCATTTATCAAAAAGCCAATCAAAAAGTGGTTCTTCTTTATCAGTGATCATAAGCTTATATTTTTAAATGTTATGGTCGTATGGATAGGTGGTACTGACTGAAACTTATTTACCCATCGTAAAGATACGACATCTGATTTTAACTCTTTGATCTATAATGGATATTTCCCAGATTTCACCTGCAGTACCCCAGATCTCGCTGAACTGGGACTCCTTTCCTCTTGATTAGCAAAATGTTCAGCTTTTTGTTCTGAAGAGTTCATCCCCAAGATATTCCTTCTAGGAGTCCATGTGGAAATCACACCTGAGACTCTTCAATCTTTCTGCTCTATTGACCAGTGGTTGGTTTGTTTTTGCTTTGTTTTGTTTTGTTTTTTGATACGCTTGTTTTGCTCACTCTTATCCTGCCAGTGACCTCTTCTTGACTTAGCGCAGTGTCTCCACTGCGCCTGTGTTCACTCTGCAGTTAGCAGAATAATGCTGTTGGCTCCTTATGCCCAGAGGGGTTCATCGCAAATGAGGGTTGGGGCCCTAGTGACACATAGTTCTTTCTTCTCTATCCTGCCCCTCCTTCTTCCAGCCGTACACAGCAGCCAGGCATAGTAGCTGCTATCATTACCCCCCTAACAGCAAGCTGTGCTGTTCAGACTCGTTCTGTCAAACTGATCTCTCATGTGCTTTTTTCCCCCAGATGTCCCCTGTTTCTTTTTCCCCTTCCAGGGCCTGCCAGTCCATTAGCTAGGTCTGTACTAGCTAGTTCACGTGCTCCTCCACAGGGCTGGGGTCTGGTGCAAATCAGGCAGTGTTGATCAGGCATCCTTTTTGGTATCCTCAAACATGGCATGATTGTCATGGAGTCCCTCAAACATTCCCTGACAGTTCTGACGCTGGTTTGTGCACACAGGAGTCCTGGTACGTCACTCTGACCACATGTCTGACCTCCCAGAACACGGTAGCATCCACTACTGTGTCCTCTGTGCTCACTTACTATCTGTGGAATGAAGAATGAACAATTTATATCACTTAGCCCTTCATTGAGCCCTGCAGTACTGTCATTATAAAGAAATATTCTGTAACAAAGTGATATCCATGCTCTGGTAAATGGAAATTTTAAAACTGGTTTTAAAGGATCGTCTACAGTAAATGATTCTGTGCAATAGAGTTTGGGTTTGGCCGGCCAAAAGGAAGGATGAGAAAGCAACTGAAGAGAAGTCAGCCCTTCCTTTTGTCCTCCTGCCTAGTAGATGCCATCCTTCACTCCTTCCGTTCTCCAGCTGTACCATCAAGTGAGACAGAAAAGCTGCCCCAGTTGCCAAGTCACCCTGCGGATAAGCAGCAGCAAACAGTACTTTGGCGGGTTTTCACTATATTCTTTAGTTATGCTGGTGGGATATGTGGGAATCCAAGAAGTAAATAGTTACCAGCTTGCTTGCTGCCTCAGCCGGACTAGGAGTGGTAGCCTCGGGTACCATGAAAAGAGTGACTTCTGCAGCTTCCAGGGGAAAGAGTGTCCGAGATACAGCAGACACAGATGCTAAGGGAGCAGGGGAGAAGGTGCAGAAAACTCCTGCACTCTAAATTCGATGATAGTCTACAACTGTGGGTTTCTGTGAAAAACTGCATCCAGTGAGAATTAATTACTTGTAACAACTTGAAAAACGGTCTCACTAGAATGCTGCAAGAATCATCTTTCATATAATTTGAAATGTTAAGAGATCTAGAAAAAGCATAAAGGGAATTACCACATTTTCAGGTAACACAAAACTGGAACAGATAGTTAATTGTATAAATGAGAAACTCAAGAGGCAGCGAAATGTATCATCTCTGTAGGTATTGAATATAGGCCAGAAATATATGCTCAGTACCCAGTGTAGTGTGTGGTTGTAGGTATTGAATAAAAATTTGTAGAAAGAACAAATGAACAAAATCCATGCAAACTTAGATCCTGATTTTACTTCATAGTTCACACAGTGCTTTCACATACATTTAGTCATCTGATCCTCAGCCTCTCTGTCAGCGGGAAGCCGAGGATCAGTGATGAAGTCGTTGGCTCGAGGCCACAGAGCGTCAGCCTGGGCATTCCCCTTCCCTGTGCCTCCAGATTTAATGGGATGAGCATAAAGTCATTCATTTGGGATCAAAGGTTTAAAATTTCCAAGTAAAGAATGGGAGAAGCCTGACTCAATAGCAGAAATCTACGCAACAATTCTTGCAGAGCTATTTGATCACAAACTTAACGTGAACCGCTAACAGAAAGAGCCCTTCCACCAAGCATGCGTCGTGTGATGATTCTGCCCTCCTCTGATGTGGCGGGCCTCATCTGGAATGCCAGCGTGCTCAGGCTGGAGCATCACATTTCCTGAGCTGGAGAAACGGTGTATGTTTAGCTAGTGGACGAAGTGACAAAAGGAAGTTGTAAAAGCTGTTTTCAAATATTTGAAGGACTTTCATATAGAAAAGGGCAATTTCTTCTCTGTTGTTTCAAAAAACTGAAGTAGCTACAATCAGCCGTACCTTCTCCAGGCCTACTAGGTCATAGCCACTATAGTCCAGAATCTGCAGGCGGGGCGCTGGGACGTACCTTGACTATATGGGGGTCTTTTCCCTCATCATCAGTGGTCTGCAACTAATTTTGTTATCCTAAGCCTGAGTCTGGTATTTGGTAAGCAGACATGCAAATGCCTCTCATTCCCCAAACTTTCCATAATATGTCGTTTGCCTAGCCTGCACAGCTAGGTCTCGGCCTTTGGGGTTTTGACAAGAACACGCCAAGCTCTGAGCTCAAACCCAGCTGGTGGAGGTCCCGATGACCTTCCCAAATCCTGCCTTCCTCTTTTGGGCCTGGACCCTCTCTCCCTACTGATAGTGAGGGTGCTCACATACACCAGACTGCCTGGGACAGTCCTGATATAATTATATCTAGCACCCCGTTTGACTCTGTGCTCCATCTTGAACAACAAATTACGGTCAGTTGGGTGCCTGACTAATCTGTCCTACAAGCCAAAGCCAAAGCCAGTGTAGTTACAGCATCCCGGGTGGTAATGCCCATCCAGGTCCCAGCTGGCCAAACAGGAAGAAGAATTTTCTAAAAATTCAAGTCGCTCAAGAATGGAGAAGGCTGTTGTCGGGGCACCTGGATGGCTCAGTCTGTTAAGCATCTGCCTTCAGCTCAGGTCATAATTGCAGGGTCCCTCTCCTCTGCCTGCTGCTCCCCCTGCTTGCGCTTTCTCACTGTCAAATACATGAATAAATCTTAAAAAAAAAAAAAAAAAGAATGGAGAAGACTACCTTGGCAGGTAGTATCACTAACAGCCTGCTTTGAGAACTAGTTTTCAGTTAGTCGAGTTCAAGAGCTCTTTTTCATGGATACTGTGAGAGAGCTTCTTGCTCAATGTCAGGAGTTGGGCTAGGGGGTTTTCAAGTACCTTCCAACTTCGGCTTCAACTTGTTTATGAAAACTTGGAAGAAGGAGGAGAAAAGATCTGGAAGGAGTTAATGCATAACAACTGTCTTACTTCCCAGCTTCTGAGTATTGCTACTTATTTTCTAATGTGTCACAAGGGATTTATATAAGCCTTTATGTGCTTTTTTTCCCCAATCTGAGTGAATTTTTATTTCTATGTGGATATATAGTCAAATAATATTTATTCTGTTTATCATTTTTTTTAAGCATAAGGTTTATATAATCTTAAAAAATCTTTGGTTGAAAGAAAATAGAAGAGTATAAAAATAGTAAAACTCAGGAATGGTGGCCACACCTAACATAATAATTTTTCTTTTAGCTAGACATATTCCTGTAGGTTTTGTTAAATAAAGGAGAGTCATGCTACGAAGTTTCAGATTCTTATCTGAGTAAACTGTAATATAGTAACTGACAGATATTTTGACGGAGTGATAATGAGAATAGAGAGGAATTACAGAAATATCAGGGATATTATAATACTAATTTACATTATATAGCTTTAAAATCTGGTCATTGTGCAAATACATCCCGTTCTTCTTGTGGTTAGGAAGATGTTATGATGGGCATTTGCTCCTTCTTCAGTTCAAGCCTCCAATTAAGTCTTTGGGTTTTTTGTTTCATCCTCCTAACAGTAGAACAATTTTAAAGAAAATTGTTTCTACGCTTAAAGTAGGTGATAACTCATAGGATTTCTGGTTTTGTTTTGTTTTGTTTTTCTTTTTAGAGGGACTGCTTTTTGTTGTTAGGTGTAAGACTACCCCTTCCCCTGGAAAATGTACTTTCTGGATGTCAAAG
>NW_024423564.1:51793563-51826338 GCF_017311325.1 Ursus maritimus | reverse complement strand
AAAGAGCTTTATTCCAGTAGCACAGCTTATTCATGAAAGAACATGAGCTTTAGCGCCATCCTTCAGACCCAGTTTGGTTGTTGATGATTACAGTGTTGTTATAGATCGTCTGTTATCCACAGATGTCAAGAGATGTGGAGATCAAGTTTAACAGGATGGTGCACGTGGATCGACTTGGTGGAGTTATAAACCTCTTTTCTTCTTGTTTATATTTCATTGTATCAGGTAGTGCAGGAACTTTCAGCAAAATACCTAGTTGCTAGTTTTAACTAAAAATATTTTTTATTTTCTACCGAAGAAATATATTTTCACAGCTTCAAAGAACAAATGATGTGAATTGTTTCTTTAAATTCATATATTTTTTTAAATTCCAGAATAGTTAACATACAGTGTTGTATTCATTTTGGATATACAGTATAGTGATTCAACAATTCTATACATTATTCAGTGCCCACCACGATAAGTGTACTCTAATCCCCTTCACCGATTTCAGTTATCCCCCCACCCACTTCCCCACTGGTAATGACCAGTTTGTTCTCTGTAGTTAAGAGTCTGTTTTTGGGTTTGTCCCTTTTTTGTTTTGTTTGTTTCTTAAATTCCACATATGAATGAAATCATGTGGTAGTTGCCATTCTCTGACTTATTTCACTTAGCATAATACCCTCTAGATCCATCCATGTTGTTATAAATGGCAAGATTTCATTCTTTTTTATGGCTGAGTAATATTCCGTGTGTGTGTGTGTGTGTGTGTGTGTGTGTGTGTGTGTGTGTGTGTCTTACCTCTTCTTTATTTATTCATCTATCAGTGGATACTTGGGTTGCTTCCATATTTTGGCTTTTGTAAATAATGCTGCAATAAACATAAGGGTGCATATATCTTTTTGAATTACTGTTTTCCTATTCTTTGGGTAAACACCCAGTAACGGAATTACTGGATCTCATGATAATTCTATTTTTAATTTTTTGAGGAATATGCATACTGTTTTCCACAGTGGCTGCACCACTTCACATTCCCACCAGTAGTGCACAAGGATTCATTTTTCTCCATATCCTTGCCAGCACTTGTTGTTTCTTGTGGTTTTTAATTTAGACATTCTGATAGGCGTAAGGGGATGTCTCATTGTGGTTTTGATTTGCATCTCCCTGATGATGAGTGATGTTAAGCATCTTTTCATATGTCTGTTGGCCATCTGGATGTCTTCTTTGGATGTGTTCTTTGGAGAAATATCTGTTCGTGTTTTCAGCCATTTTTAATTGGATTATTTGGATTTTTTTGGTGTTGAATTATGTAACTTTTTAAATATATTTTGGATATTAACCCTTTATCAGATAAATCGCTTGCAAGTATCTTTTCCCATTCAGTAGGTTGCCTTTTAGTTTTGTTGATTATTTCCTTTGCTATGTAGAAGCTTTTTATTTTAATGGGAAGCTTTTTATTTTATTTTAATTTAAAGTCCCAATAGTGTATTTTTGCTTTTGTTTCCCTTGTCTCAGAAGACATATCTAGTAAAGTGTTGCTATAGGACGATGTCAGAGAAATTACTGCCTGTGCTCTCTTATAGGATATTTATGGTTTCAGGTCTCATATTTAGGTCCTTCATCCATTTTGAGTGTATTTTTATGTATGGTGCAAGAAAGGGTCCCGTTTCATTCTTTTGTATGTAGCTGTCTGGTTTTCCCAGCACCATTCGTTGAAGAGACTTCTTTCTATTGCATATTCTTGCCTCCTTTGTCATAGAATAATTGACCATGTAAGGGTGGGTTTATTTCTGGGCTTTCTATCCTGTTCTATTGATCTATGTGTCTCTTTTTATGCTAATACCGCACTGTTTTGATTACTATGGCTCTGTAGTGTATCCTGAAACCTGGTATTGTGATACCTCCAGTTTTGTTCTTCTTTTTCAAGATTGCTTTCACCATTTGGGGTCATTTGTGGTTCCATACAAATTTTAGGATTATTTGTTCTAGTTCTGTGAAAAATGCTGCTGGTATTTTGATAGGGATTGCCTTAAATCTGTAGATTGGTTTGGGCAGGATGAACACTTTAACAGTATTTGTTCTTCCAATCCATGAGCATGGAATATTGTTCCATTTTTTGTGTGGTCTTCAATTTCTTTCATCAGTGTTTTATAGTTCTCAGAGTATAGTTCTCTTACCTCCTTGGTTAAATTTACTCCTAGATGTTTTATAATTTTTGTTGCATTTGCCAATGGATTGTTTTCTTAATTTCTCTTTCTATTTCATTACTAATATATAGAAATTCAGTGGATTTCTGTATATTGATTTTGTATCCTTTGACTTTACTGAATTTATCAATTCTAATAGTTTTTGTGTGTGTGGAGTCTTTAGGGATTTATATATATAGTATCATGTCATCTGCAGTTAGTGAAAATTTTACTTGTTCCTTACCAGTTTGGATGCCTTTTCTTTCTTTCTCTTGTCAGTTTGCTGTGACTAGGACTCCCAGTACTATGTTGAATAAAAGTGGTGAGAGTGGACATCCATGTCTTGTTCCCATCTTAGAGGAAAAGCTCTCAGTTTTTCACCGTTGACTATGATGTTAGTTTTGGGTTTTTCATGTATGGCCTTTATTATGTTGAGGTTTGTCCCCTCTAAACCTACTTTGTTGAGGGTTTTTATCATGAATGGATGTTGTACTTAATCAAATGCTTTTTCTGAATCTATTGAAATGATCATATGATTTTTATCCTTTCTCTTGTTAATGTGGTGTATCATGTTGATTGATCTGCAAATATTGAACCACCCGTGCATCCCACGAACAAATCTCACTTGATTGTTGTGAACGATTTTTTTAAATGTATTTTAGATTCAATTTGCTAATATTTTGTTGAGGATTTTTGCACGTATGTTTATCAGAGATAGTGGCCTGTAGTTCTCTCTCTCTCTCTCTTTTTTGTACTGGCTTTCTCTGTTTAGTATCAGGGTAACAGTGGCCTCATAGAATGAATTTGAAAGCTTTCCTTCTTCTTCTATTTTTTGGAGTAGTTTGAGAAGAGTAGATATTAACTCTTCTTTAAAAATTTGGTAGAATTCACCTGTGAACCATCTGGTCCTGGACTCTTGTTTGTTGGGAGTTTTTTGATGACTGGTTCAATTTCATTGCTTGTAATCAGTCTGCTCAAATTTTCTATTTCTTCCTGCTTCAGTTTTGGGAGGTTGTATGTTTGAAGGAATTGATCCATTTCTTCTAGGTTGTCCAATTTGTTGGCATATAATTTTCCATAATATCCTCTCATAATCCTTTGTATTTCTGTGGTGTCAATGTTATTCTGCTCTTTCATTTCTGATTTTGAAATCCCCTCTTCCTTCTTTTCTTTTCTTTTCTTTTCTTTTCTTTTCTTTTCTTTCTCTTTCTCTTTTTCTTTCTCTTTTTCTTTCTTTCTACATGTTTATCAATTTTGTTGACATTTTTAAAGAAACAGCTCCTGATTTCATCGATGTATTTTTTAAAATTTCTATTTTGTTTATTTCTGCTCTAATCTTTATTATTTCCTTCCTTCTACTGGTTTCAGGTTTTGTTTGTTCTTTTCCTTGCTCCTTTATTTTTATTTATTTATTTTTAATGATTTTTTATTATATTATGTTAGTCACCATACAGTGCATCCCCGGTTTCCGATGTAAGGCTCGATGTTCCTTGCTCCTTTAGGTGTAAGGTTAGATTGTTTGAGATTTTTCTTGCTTCTTGACGTAGGCCTGTATTGCTGTAAACTTCCTTCTTAGAACAGCTTTTGCTGCATCCCCCAAATTTTGGACCATCATGTTTTCATTTTCATTTGTCTCCATGTATTTTTTGATAACCTCTTTGATTTCCTGGTTGACCCATTCATTGTTTAGTAACATATTACTTAACCTCCATGTATTTGTGTTCTTTCCAGAGTTTTTCTTGTAGTTGATTCGTAGTTTCATAGTGTTGTGGTTGGAAAAGATGTGTAGTGTGACTTTAGTGTTTCTGAATTAGTTGAGACTTGTTTTGTGGCCTAATGTGTGATCTATTCTGAAGAATGTTCCTTGTGCACCTTAAAAGAATGTGTATTCTGCTGTTTTATGATGAAAAGTTGGGAATATATCTGTTCGATCCATCTAATCCAATATGTCCTTCAAAGCCACTGTTTCCTTATTGATTGTCTATTTGGATGATCTATCCATCGATGTGAGTGGGGTCTTAAAGGCCCCTGCTATTATTGTATTTCTATCAGTTTCTTCCTTTATGCTTGCTATTAGCTGCTTTATATATTTGGGTGCTCCAATGTTGGGTGCCTAAATATATACAGTTGTTACATTTTCTTGTTGGATTGTTCCCTTTATGATCGTATAGTGTCCTTTGTTTCTTGTTACAGTCTTTGTTTAAAAGTCTATTTTGTCCAATATCAGTATTGCTACTCTAGCTTTCTTTTTACTTCCATTTGCGTGATAAATGCTTTCCCATCCCTTCATTTTCAATATGCATATGTCTTTAGGTCTGAAATGAGTCTCTTTTAGGCAGCATATGGATGGGTCTTCCATTCCATCATCCTATGTCTTTTGCTTGGAGTGTTTAGTCCATTTACATTCAAAGTAATTACTGATAGTCATGTACTTATAACCATTTTGTTATTTGTTTTATGATTGTTTTTGTAGTTCTTCTCTGTTGCTTTCTTCCCTTGGCTGTCTTATCTTATGCTTTGCTGGCTTTCTTTAGTAATATACTTGGATTCTTTTCTGGTTTTTTGCATATCTATTACCGGTTTTTGATTTGTGGTTACCATTAGGTTTATATATAACATCTTATGCATATAGCAGTTTATATTAAGTTGATGGTCACTTAGGTTTGAACTCATTCTTTACTCCTCTCTCACCTGTTTTAGGTACACAGTGTCATACTTTACATTCTTTTGTGAATCCCTTGACTGGTTTTTATAGACATACTTAATTGTACTGCTTTTGTGTTTCCTACTTTTCTTATTCCTGCTTGTAGTCTTTCCATTCCACTCACAGACACATCCTTAACACTTCTTGTTGGGCTAGTTTAGTGGTGATGACTTCCTTTAACTTTTGTTTGTCTGGGAAATTCTTTATCTCTCCTTCTTTTCTGAATGATAGCCTTGCTGGATAGAGTATTCTTGGGTGCAGCTTTTTTTTTCTTTCGGCATTTTAAATGTATCATACCACTCCCTCAGGCCTGCAAAGTTTCTGCTGAAAAATCAGCCGATAGCCTTACGAGGTTTCCCTTGTGTGTAACTGTTTCCTTTTTGCTTGTTGCTTTTTTTTTCCACTATTTTTTTGCCATTTTAATTACCGTGTATCTTTGTGTGGACCTTCTGGGGTTGATTTTCTTGGAAGCTCTCTGTGCCTCCTGGATCTGAATTTCTGCTTCCTTCCCCAGATTCGGGAAGTTTTCAGTTGTTATTTCTTCAAGTAAATTTTCTACTCCCTCCTCTCCCTCTTCTTCTGGGAATCCCTATGATGCAAATGTTGTTATGCTTGATGGTGTTGCTGAGTTTCCTTAGTCTATTTTCATTTATTATTATTTTTTCTCTCTCCTATTCAGCTTGATTTCTTTCTATTACTCTGTCCTCCAGGGCACTGATCCATTCTTCTGCTTCCTCTAGTCTGTTATTTATTCCATTTAGTGTATTTTAAGTTTTAGTTAATTTTAGTTATTAGTTCTTAATTTCTGATTCGTTCTTTTTTATGTTTTCCATCTTTTTGTTGAGTGTCTCCCTGAGGTCCTCCACTCTTTTCTCAAGTCCATTGAGTATCTTTTTTGACCATTACTTTAAATTCTCTATCAAGCATATTACTTATCTTCATTTTGTTTAGCTCTCGTGCTATGATTTTGTCCTGTTCTTTCATTTGAGGCCTATTCCTCTGTCTCCTCACTTGGTCTAACTCTCTGTGTCTGTGTCTTTGTGTTAGGAAGGTCAGCTATGTCTCCTGCTATTGAAAGTAATGACTTCATGAAGATGTCCTGTAGTGCCCTGCAGTCCAATGTCCCCTGTTCACCAGAACCTGGTGATTCAGGGGTATCTCCTATGTGTGTTGCATGTGCCCTGTGTTGTGGATGAGCTCCTTTTGCCTTCAGTCATTTGCAGTGGCTCTCTTTTCCTGTTGTGAGCAGGCTTTTGTCCCTATGATGTTAGTGGGTCAGTCTGGGGCCACCTTGGACTTGAGTTGAGTCAGACCAGGTATTTGCCAGAGATGGAGTAGAATGAAATCGCAGGGCACACCCCATGTGTTATTTCCTAAGAAGCTTTTTTGGCCCACTGCTGGGACCACAGTTGGACTGGTGTGTGTCGTTATCTTCCCCTCTCCAGTTCAGGAGTCACTTTGGGGTGGTGTGGGCCCCTACTGGGTGGGGCTGCTTGCACACCACCCGGCTTGTTGTACCATTTTGGATGGGCTCCCGCCAAGGGCATATTTGAGGGGGCAGGTCAGCAGAAGAAAGCAAGGTCAGGGATTGTGGTTTTAGCAAGGTTTGTGTGGGTCTGCTGTGGGAGGGAATCTGCAACTGCCTAGGAAAACTGCCCAGGCTTGGATGGAGTGGCATGTCCACAGAAGAATGCGGGGGCAGGGAGAGCTATTAGCCAGCTAGGTGGGGAGTGTTGGTGCTGCACTGATTCCTGCAGGTGTCCATGTGTTTAGGCTAGGTGGCAAAGGAGGGAAATGGCATGCAGTAGCTCTTTTGTTCTTGGAGAAGTCGCTCAAAGTTCCCTGCCCATCCAGCACATGCTCTGAGATTAGTAAATAAATCTCCTTCCCATATACTCCAGGTATTTTTAACTGCTGCTTCCGTGCCTTATCTCAGCAGGGTTGTTTGCTATGTTGTCTCTTTAAGGGCAGGGACTCAGTTTCCTGTCACCCTCCTGGCTCTCCCAGAGCAGAGCCTGCTGATTTTTAAAGTTCCAGGTGTTAAGCCCCACTGACTGTTAGGCCCTCTGGTTTTCAAAGCCAAATGTCATGGGGATTCATCTTCCTCATCCAAGTTCCCTGTCCCTGGGGAACCTGGTGTGAGGGTCTGTTTCTTTCCTGTCTCTGCAACCGCAGTGTCCCTCCCTTCTGCAGACAGTCCACAGGTCTGTTTGGCTCCTGACCAAGTCTCTGCCCTTCCTACCCTCTTTGATGTGCCTCTTCTCTCCCTTTAGCTGTGAGGAATCTGTCCTGCCAGTCTTTAGGTTGTTTTCTGGGTTATTTACACTGATGTGGATGTTATCTAGTTTTATTCATGGGATGAGGTAAGCTTAGGATCCTACTCTACCATCTTCCCTGGAAGCATACAAATCGGTTTTTAATGAAGCATAGCAGACCCTGGAACCCCACACCTTCCATTGCTGAGTGCTGCCCCCACCCCCACAAACTACCAAGAGCTTTCAACACATATTTCTTCTGGAATTTACCACTATATTTCTAAGTTTTTTTAATACTTATATTTCTGGGTGTTCAGTTTTAGATATTACTTATAGGCTTCTTTTGAAATAAAAAGATTTAAATTTATACTATTTCCATCCATGTTTATCTCCCCCTCTTCCTAATATAGTTTGGTTACATTAATATTTACTATGACTTAGTAATTATGTGTCACAAAAGAACCATGAATGATTCTTTTTCTTTCCTTGTACAAATGGCCCAATTATTCATTCCCTTGCTTTTTGTTTTTTACTATATCTACTATCTATTCTTCCCTTAAACTTTGTGACAAAGCTGTAAAACAACTCCCAGGTAGCCCATCAATTGCATTTTTCTCCCGTGGAGACCTCTTTTCTCTGGTATCCCATCCTCCTTTGGTTCCAAGTTGGCAGTTCTCTGGTAGGTGTCCTGGGATGATTCTTTGCCTGTTTCTTGAACAGGCAGGAGCACCTGCTTGATCCCTTGCTTTTCTCTTGCTTGGTTTGCTCCTTCATTTTGTTGGAGCACTTCTTCTAGGAGCTTCTTAGTACATGAGAGTTAAATCTATTATTACTTTATATACCTGCAGATGTATTTATTCCACTGTCTTATGTTCACAATTTAGTTAAATTTTAGTTTGGAAATTTCTTGCAGAATTGTAAAAATCCTATTACCATGTAGTTTTCTAGTGTTGCTCTTGAGAAGTCTGATTTCACTCATATGTCTGATTCTTCACATATGATGTATTTTCCTTCTAAAACTTTTTAAATTTCCTCTTTATTTCCAGGGATCTGAAATTTTTTTAAAGATTTTATTTATTTATTTATTGGACAGAGAGAGAGAGCACAAGCAGGGGGAGCAACAGAGGGTGAGGGAGGAGCCTGATGTGGGGCTTGATCCCAGGACCCTGGGATCATGACCTGAGCCGAACAGCAGACGCTTAACTGACTGAGCCACCCAGGCGCCCCTGAATTTTTTTGATAATGTTTTTTGATGTAGTTGCTTTTGTGTGTGTGTGTGTATGTGTGTGTGTGTGTGTGTGTGTGTGTGTGTGTGTTTTCCTTCTTTACTCATCATATAGGGCTTTTGCTAGGCTGTTTAAATCTCAAATTCTAATCCTTTAGTTCTGAAATTTTTTCTTATGTGATTTTTTTTATCATTTCCCCCTCCATTTTCACTATTCTCTTTTTTAAATATCCACATATTTGGATGCATGATCTACTGATCCAGTCCTCTAATTTTGAAACATCTATTTTCTCCTATTATCCAGATACATCTTTGTTTTTTGTTCTATATTCTGGAAGATTTCCAGCAAAGTATGTTTCTGTTTCCTATTTTTCTCCCTATTTATTTGTTTTGGTTGTTATCTTTCATGATATTGACTTTATGCAAATGTGTAGTGATCTTTGTCCATTGATGGACATATGAAGAATGGAAATCAATCATTAAAAATATTGAAAATATTTGAATACAGACTAGATTTGTTGAGAGTTTTATTTCTTTATTGGGTTATTCAGTGAGGACCTAGCCATGTCATTAGTCAGGCCTGACTATATCTCCTGAAGTCAATGCTCCAGTCTTATGCCTGGAGAGAGAGACAGTAGTTGCTTAAACTCTGGGAGTTGGACAGTGGGAAAGAATAAGGAGTTTTATCTATCCAGTAAGATTTATGTGATTCATTCCCTGCTTCCAGTCCCTCACCATACTCTTATCCTGCTTTGTACCTAATATCCTTCAGTTCTGAGTCTCTGTGATTCAGTGTCTCCAGGAAGTAAGTATCTTCCCTCCTGCCTCGATAGTGGTGATCATGTGCTTGTACAGGGTGAGGATATAAGTATTTGATGTCTATGCTATACCTCCTCCCTTTCAGAGGCATCTGACATCTCCAATTCCTGAATTGTTCCTTAAGTTTCTGAAGTGTAAGTCTGCATGCTTTTTATTAGTGTCCCCTCCTCATGTCATTAGGTTTCAAATTCCTGGCTAAGACAGTTACCATTTGACATCTTTCATCTTGAAAAAAATTTTTTAAAGATTTATTTTTTATTTTAGAGAGAGAATGAGCAAGAGAGAAAGAGAAAGGATGTCCAAGCAGAGGGAGGGGCAGGTGGAGAGGGAGAGAAGCAGACTCCCTGATGAGTATGGAGCCCAATGCAGGACTCCACACAGGGCTAGATGGAAGGCTTATCGTTGGGCTCAATCTCATGATCTGAGGTCATGACCTGAGCCAAAATTACAAGCCAGATGTTTAACTGATTGAGCCATCCAGGTACCCCTCATCTTGAAAATTTTTCTTACCATTTTTCTTTTTTTCTCCTTGAGGTTTTATACTTTTATTTTTATTCTTTTATTACCATTTTATCAAGGTTTTGGAAAGAATTTACATAAAGCTATATATTCGTTCTTCCAAGTCAACCAGAATCCTTTCATGTTTTTCTTTACAGTGACAGATAACAGCCCTGAGTTTCCTAAAGATCCAGATAAGCTTACCAGGTAAGTCTTTCTTTATACAATTCCATGTCAATTTCTTTCTTACTCTCTCTCTTGCTTTCTTTCTCTCTCTCTTGCTCTCTCTTTCTCTTTCATCTCTACACCCAACATGGGGCTCAAACTCACAAGCCAGATTAAGAGTCTCATGCTCTACCAACTGAGCCAGCCTGGAGCCCTTCAAATGATTTACTAAAAGGACTATTGATTTAAACTATTTATATTTTTTTAAATCATAGTTGCATTTTCACTTTTTAACTTAGAAAAGGAAGTAGATATCTTTTCCTCTTACAACGCTTTTTTAAAAATGTTGTTTTCAGGAAGAATGTGAGAAGTTATTGAATTCTTTTTAGACTGTTGCATTAAAATTGAATGTAATTTTATGAACTTGCCTATTCTTTAAATTTTTATTTTTTATTGTTAAAGGAAAAAAAACATG
Source organism: Ursus maritimus (assembly GCF_017311325.1). Taxonomy (NCBI): domain Eukaryota; kingdom Metazoa; phylum Chordata; class Mammalia; order Carnivora; family Ursidae; genus Ursus; species Ursus maritimus. The sequence goes on along the minus strand of NW_024423564.1, from coordinate 51,816,032 downwards.
TTGTCAACATAATGAGTACAAACCACTATAGATCACAAAAATCAAGCAGTTTAGGAAAAGATAAGGTTCTAGAGAAAAATGGTGAGTTAGGGGTGAAGCCATTGTATCTTTTAGGAGACAACATGAAAATGTGGCATCAATTTAGCCATGAACACCTGAACAAGGTATAGGTCAATATTCTCATTATGGTTCTGTAGAATTTAGTTTCTTGAGCATTTCCATCAGTCTTAATTTGATAGTCAGGTGTAGAAAACAGCCAGTAAACTAGTGTTGAAATAACTTGCTTCAGCTTAAGTCTCCTTGACTGGCCCTGTATAAAGATGAACAAATTAGGTAACTCAAGTGGCTTTGGTTTGTGAAGTACTGGAAAATTTCAGAAAGGCAAGCATAATCTGGTGGGTAGTGTACGAGGTTGGTATTAAGTAAAGTACATTGCTGCCCCTTAAACTTGTCAATATGGAGAGAAGCAACTGAACTTCTTGGCACAAAACAGACTTGTGGTAAATAGTTGTTGAATGCGTAAACACCGTTTTATCATCTATAACACACGAATGTCCCTGGGATATTACAAAGTTCTTTTTATTTGTGGTGTAGTTATTTACAATGCATAAAGTTACGGCATCAGTATTTACTGATAAGGCAGTAAGAGGAGGCCAGAAGAACGTCTATGGTCCCAGCTTTGGCAGTTCCTCTGAATGAAACCAAGGATAAATGATGCCAGAATCCAGTCTTCTTTGTGGTGTTCACCTAGTGCTAGCCTGAAATCTCTAGAGAAATCTCTAGGATTCAATCAAAGCAGTATAATCTAGATTTCAATTATACTCTACACTCCTAGTATATAGAATCCTGCAATTTATTATGTATCTGTGAATCCAAACATTTATTCGTGGCACATTTGTTATGGGATAAAGCTCAGTGATGTCTAGCTTTTAGTTTTTATGTAAAATTTTATAATGAGGTCCTTCAGAAATTACTCCAAGAGAGATGCTGCTCTTAGCCTTGTCAGTCCAGCACCGTATGCTAGAACTTTACACTACTTCATGAGCTGAAAGAATTAACCTGATGATAGAAATGGATTCCAGAGACCTACCCAGACAGTTAAACCCTGTTTCCAAAAACTATAAGAAAACATAGGCAAAGTCTAGTCAACTGAGTAGGATATAGTCAAGGGAATCCAGTTGATGTTCAGTAATTGAAAGTGATTTAAGCGTGTGCGTGTCATCTGGGATGTTTGCACATGGGCTGCAGGATACCACTTAACAAGACATAGAGCAGTCTCTGAGAGAACAGCTACTTACTCATTTATTTCAAATGTATTCACTGAGCATTTGCTCTCTGCCAGGCACCGTGCTCCCATCTTGGGGACACACATCTGAATAATATGTGATCTTTGATCTCACGTGATTTATAACCTAGGATTGGAAGCTCTCCTCTGACAGGAGATGGTGCAAGGAGTATGCCTGGCCGTCAGTCCTACAGGACCATTTGGGAGCAACTTCTACCAGAGGATGTAGTTGGAAGGCCACAGAGCAAATACCAGGATCATGACTAGGGGGAATGCTAAGGTCAGATGGAATCCTATTAAAAATGAGTCATATTGAGTAGAAACTTCTTCCCCTATAGCTTTTCTTCCCCCCCCCCTTAGAGGCTTTCACTTTTTCATTAAGTCATCTATCACTGGTACCACCTCTGTTAAATGCAATCCAACATTTCATTGGGCCATACCTATTAATTATTTTATTACATTAATACTTATAATAAGTGGTATTATATAGACAAGATCTAGATGCTGCAAGAGCTTGGAGAGAGAAATATCTTCCTAAAGCTTGGAGTCCCAGAGTGGGGGAGGGACATATAAAGGCCAGCTTCCAGGAGAAGGTGATGCCTGAGGTGATTTTTAAGGGTAGAATAGGAATTCACCTGCAGACAAGAGAATAAGGACATTCAGGCAGAGGGAATAACACACTCAAAAGCATGGAGATATGAGAGAGCATATTTCCCATAGACTGACCCAAGGGAAAGTAAGTTGACATCCAGAATAAAAAGTGAATCCAGATGCCAGAGGCAACCAAAGTGTGTCAGGAGCTGAGATACAAAACCAAAAGGGGGTGGGGAGAAGGGGATTAGTTGCCAGATATCAAGAGAATAGAAGTATCTTTTGGACATGGTTCTGCAGTGTTTACTTACTAACATTAAACAGAGGTGAAGGATGGGTTATGAAATATTACATATGTTATTATCTGAGCTAGATCTTCTGAATAACTTGTCGCAGCTTCTACATCAGCACTTGCTGCTTCCCCTCGCACTTTTATGTTATAGACAGCTTCTTTCCTTAAACCTCATGAGCAAAACCAAAAAACAAAAAAACCCTCATGAACCAACATCATAGATTGACTTGCCACAAGGTTAGATCCTAGAGGAGAGCATAGGCAGCAACCTCTACGACATCGGCCACAGCAACCTTTTTCATGACACATCTCCAAAGGCAAGAGAAACAAAAGATAAAATGAACTTGTGGGACTTCATCAAGATAAAAAGCTTCTGCACAGCCAAGGAAACAGTCAAAAAAACTAAGAGGCAGCCCACGGAATGGGAGAATATATTTGCAAATGATATTACAGATAAAAGACTGGTATCCAAGATCTACAAAGAACTTCTCAAACTCAATACACGAGAAACAAATAAACAAATCATAACATGGGCAGAAGATATGAACAGACACTTTTCCAATGAAGACATACAAATGGCTAACAGACACATGAAAAAATGTTCAAAATCATTAGCCATCAGGGAAATTCAAATCAAAACCACACTAAGATACCACCTTACGCCAGTTAGAATGGCAAAAATTGACAAGGCAAGAAACAACAATTGTTGGAGAGGATGTGGAGAAAGGGGATCCCTCCTACATTGTTGGTGGGAATGCAAGTTGGTGCAGCCACTTTCAACAGATGACTGGATTAAGAAGATGTGGTCCATATATACAATGGAATATTACTCAGCTATCAGAAAGAACGAGTTCTCAACATTTGCTGCAACATGGATGGCACTGGAGGAGATAATGCTAAGTGAAATAAGTCAAGCAGAGAAAGACAATTATCATATGGTTTCACTCATTTATGGAACATAAGAAATAGCAGGAAGATCGGTAGGGGAAGAAAGGGATAAAGAAAGGGGGGGTAATCAGAAGGGGGAATGAAGCATGAGAGACTATGGACTCTGAGAAACAAACAGGGCTTCAGAGGAGGGGGGTGGGGGAATGGGATACACTGGTGATGGGTGGTGGGGAGGGCATGTATTGCATGGTGCACTGGGTGTTATATGCAACTAATGAATCATTGAACTTTACATCAAAAACCAGGGATGTACTGTATGGTGACTAACATAATATAATAAAAAAACACTAAAAAAAAAAAAAAGACAAACCTGCAATTTGTAAAAACGCAGTGTCTGCAAAGCACAACAAAACAAGGTAGGCCTGTATTTCAAAATAAAAAAAGTTTTTGAAGAAAAATATTCAAACTTTTTCACTGAATAGGGAAAAATGGGTATACTTTCAAACTTCCAAACTCTGATTTGAAAATCTGAGAAGATTATTATAAGAAAGAAAAACTATAGGCCAATATCTCTCATAAACACAGAAGCATAAAGCCTAATCAAAATATTAGGAAATTGAATCCACTGATACATAAAGAGGGATAATACATCATGACCAGGAGGGCTTTATTTCAGGAAAGACAGGTTGGGTTAAAAATTTAAAAATCAGTGTAACTTACGTAACCAAATAAAGGAAAAAACCATAAAGTGATCTCAATGAATCAGGAAAAAGTATTTGCTAAAATTTATCACCCATTTATGATAAAAATTCTCACCAAACTAGGAATAGAGAAGGAATTCCTTATTCCAATGAAGAGAATCTACAATAATCCAACAGCAAACCTCATACTTAAATGTGAAATGTTGAAGGATTTTCACCTGAGTTTAGCAACAAGGCATGTATGTCCATTATCACCACTTCTATTCAGCATTGCACTGGAAGTCCTAGCCAGTGCCATGAAGCCAGGGAAAAAAAGTTATAAAGTTTGGGAAGGATGAAGTAAACCATCTTTTTTCACAGATGACAGGATTTTATATAATGGTAAGATCCAAATGAATGAATATAAAGCTTGAAAATTAATAAGTGAATTTAGCAAGGCCCCAGGATATAAGATGAACATTTAAAAAAGCAACTATATTTTTATGTAGAAGCAGTCAATACACAGAAATGGAAATGTTATAAATACTACTACAGGGGCACCTGGGTGGCTCAGTCGGTTAAGCATCTGCCTTCAGGTCAGGTCATGGTCCCAGGGTCCTGGGATTAAGCCTCATGATGGGCTTCTTGCTCAGCAGGGGAGTCTACTTCTTCCTCTTCCCTCTGCCCCTACCCCTGCCTGTGCTCTCTCTCATTGTGTCTCTCAAATAAATAAAAATCTTAAAAAAAAAATACTATTACAATAGCATCAAAATGTAACAAGACAAGAATAAGACATCTATGCTGAAGATCATAAAATATCTCTGGAAAAAATTTCAAAAGACCTAAAGAAATAGATGCATAATGTTTGTGACTTGAGGGTGACTCAATATTATTGCAATGTTAGTTCTTCCCAAATTATAGATTCAATTCAGTCAAAATCTCAACATTTTTTCCTGGAATTTAATGAAGTGATTTAAAAATATATCTACAGTGCTGAGTGGGTGGCTTAGTCGATTAAGCATCTGACTCTTGATTTCGGCTCAGATCATGATCTCAGGGTTGTGAGATCGAGCCCTGCATAGGACTCCAAGCTGGGCATGGATTGCCTAAGATTCTCTCTCTCCCTCTCCCTGTTTCCCTCCCCCGCCCCTTCTCCTTCTGCCCCTCCCCCTTCTCTCCCTCTAAAAAAATAAATACGTAAGGAAAAATAAAATATATCTACAAATGCAAAGGATTTAGGATAACAAGTTAATCTTGAACAAAGAGGACTGACACTCCCAGATATCAAGGTGTACTAGAAAGTTAGAATAAATTTCACTCTGATTGGATCTTTTTAGGTCGGGTTCTGTTCCTAAGTAGTAACCATTGCCAGACAGCCTTAAACCCATCAGACCCTGACATAGAGTCAGGGTGGAGGTCAGTCCCGTCAGACTGAATGTCATGAACATAAGGGGGAAGAGTGGAGTAGTTACTGGAGAGGTAACCACAATGTCCACTGTGACAACCTTCATATATATACTATTTTTAATGGACTGAAACCTTGGTAAGTAAGAGTTTGACAGGCATAGGAGACACAAAAGTCTCCAGCCAGACCTGCTTGCACACATGCAGAAATGTGATACTGTGGTGTACCCCAGATCAGCGGGAAGTTCCATGTGATGGAGCCTCTGCATGTGCAGATGAATGGTGGAAGAAATAGTTGGAAATGGCCAGATGCTGATGAACCTCGAGCTCTGTTTGAAAGTGTTTAGACTCCACCCTATAGATTTTCATAACCAAAAGTGGTTTTTAAAAAAATTTTTTTAAAGATTTTATTTATTTATTTGACAGAGAGAGAGAGAGACAGCCAGCGAGAGAGGGAACACAAGCAGGGGGAGTGGGAGAGGAAGAAGCAGGCTCCCAGCAGAGGAGCCTGATGTGGGGCTCGATCCCAGGACTCTGGGATCATGCCCTGAGCTGAAGGCAGATGCTTAACGACTGAGCCTCCCAGGCACCCCCAAAAGTAGTTTTTAAGCAGAGGCATGATGTCCTGGAATAGGGGGAGAGAAACTGAGGTAGAGAAACAATAAGGAAGCTATTTAGAGGTTGCAGAAGAGAAATGATGAGGTATTTGCCCAAGACAGTGGAGGAGACCAGCTGACACTGAGTACTAAGGGATTCTAAACTCCCTGCCTGGCTCTTCCCGTGGATGATTTCATTGAATGTGCACCACACCTGCTGGAGAAAGTTCTCTCTCTTAATTTTATAGATGATGAAACAGGAGTGAAATAGTTACATGTGTGGAGTCACACAGCTAATAAGTAGTGGGACCTGAGTGTTTTAACACAGGCCAGATGATTCCAGAGCCTGTACTCTTAATCATGATATTGCATGACTAAATATCCAGAGATTGGTAGGGGTTTAATCAGTAGGCTTGGGTTATGGCTGGGATGTTGCTTCCATGAACCAGCATTACCTCGACTCTCTTCTTCCCTTAATGATCCTTTTTGTTTCCTTCACTGGCTCCTCTGAGCTCTGAATTGGTTTCTGATCTTTCTTTTCTAAACACTTACTTATTCTTTCTGTGTTTGTTTTCCCTAATGGTGTCATTTATCAACCTTTATGTTGATTTGACCCAAATCTCTTATTTCCAGTCTCAATTTCTCAATCACACTCCTAAAGGTCATCACCTAAAACCTATGTTTAAATTTAAGCTCATATTTTACTTCAGAGTCTCTAGATCCTTTCTGTTCATAGCAAAACTAAATGGTCTTCCGGGCTTTAGAAGAATATCTGACCCCCAGATTCCTTCACCTTTCACACCCTATCAGAAAACCAGTCCAGTCATTTCATTAGCATGTCAGACATTCATCTCCTTCCCTTCATAGTCTCTGCTCCCACCCTCAGTTAGCTCTGCATTTCTTGCCTGAATTACTGCATCTGTTTCCAAACTTGTCTCCCTGCATTTAATCTCTCATATACTCCACCCTGCATACTAACGCCAGAAGAAACTCTTACACACTCGGTTCATAATTTACTTGCCTTATTCAAGAACTTCTGATTGCTCTCTATCACCTAATAAATCAGATTCCTGAATCAACTCTAATCCATTCTCTGCCTAAATCTGAAGACCTGCATTGCCCAGTTTCAGTTATTTTATCAAATTCCAATTCCTCTGAAATTGGAACTCTCCACTCTAGTCAATTATCTCGTTACTATTGTCTTTTACCCCAACACGCTCTGCTGCACATGCACCATGCTCCTTCCCATCTGAGCTATTGCTCACCGAAATGCCTTCTCCATCTGTTCCAGGTCCATATCCCAAGCAACTTCTTCCGTAAAGGCTCCAAGACAAAGTTACATCTCTCTCTTCCAACTTTTTTAGCTTACTGCCACTGCCAAAGAAGTATCTGTCATTGTCATCTCCAAATGTCTGTGTTAAATGATGTAACACTTTATATGTTAATATATAAGGCTATTCTATTTGCTAATTTGGGTATATATCTTATTTTCCCAATAGGATAATAAGCTCTGATGTTCAATTTTAAATTATATCTTCTACTTTTTCTTATTCATAATGCCAATGATAATACTCAGTAAATTCCTGTTAAGGTTTCAAATTATGAACACATGTATTTTTTTATACTTCCCTGTAAACTTAGTAGCTTATCTGAATCATCATAAATTGTTACTGTTCTCCTATTTTAAGGTGCTGTTTCTTTTACAGAATTGAAAATGCAATTCTCAAATGTTTAAGACATTCTGCTTTGTATATTCAAACTATATTAAAGTTATACCTTTTAGGGTAATATTTTTAATTATTCTGGGGAAGAAAAGAAAGCCCCTGAAGCCTAACAGTTTGAAATTGAACAGGACACCGCTGGGAAGGGAGAGGGTCATGGGTCGTCGTCAAACAGACAAAAAATACAATGGAGACGATTGTGCCTAAAGATGGTGTATTTTTTTTCAGGAGACAGTGTGTTGACAGTTTCCTTCCTCTTGGGTCATTGTTGTCTGCTAAATGATCTGTGACAGCAAATTGATCACAAGCTTTTTCATGCAGGAGATATAATGCAGCCTTTCATTTTGTTACCTCTGTTGCCAAATGCTGAAACATTTCGTTGGCAAAATTAATGTTAGTTTAATATGTCATTTAGTGGTGTAAAGCACCGCATGTAGCTCTGGAAGCAATAATAGTAGTGATTAATTTATCTTCACCCAGTTTCAGATTTCTACTTAAGTGTGATTGCAAAAGCAATAACACATTTGAAAAATGTTACTCTTTAAATTAGGCATCTGTAATACTCATTTAAATTAATGACGCATTCAAGAATTTAGATATTGTCCCATTAATTTCTAAATTGAGTCCAATATTTAAGGTACCTACAATTCACCTATAAAAATTAATGCTGGTGTACTCGTTCCGAGAAGTTGCTGCTTCCTCCAAAGAGCTAAGAACTTCGAATGGAAAACAGATATAAGGTCTTTTACATGTGATGTTTCAGCATCTACTTAAACCAGCTAATTGGTGATTTCACATGTCTGAAAAAATCCCAAAGGAATATTTTGTTTGTAGTGTTGAGAATCTCTGCAATTAAAATGTTTGTAGGAAAAAAAATTAGAAATGCAGTTATTTAACTGTTTCGCAGATCCTGTTCAATATTTTATAACAATCTTTGCCCTTCCATTAAGATAGAGTAATATTAGCACAGGGAAGGGTAAGTGCAGGCAGGATTGTTAGAAGAGTTGATTTTTTCCTCTATGAAAATGGCCAGATTCTGTGTGAAAATTAAACTGATCTCGTATCTGGTGTTTTACTTCTCCTCATAATAAAAGGGAAATAAAGGTGATTTTATTTCAATTTCAATTTGGCATAGCTATTTAAGAAAACTGTTTATTGTAGAAAGAAAAAATGTGCAAGTATGATGCTTTTCTTAAAATCCTTTTTTAATGTTAGTCGTGAAAGGCAGATATTTTAAACTTATATTTTTCTTTTTATAGTATACACATGGGTGTATGTTTTTTACATTTATTTTGAAATATGTTTTGGACAGTTTTTCTTTTTTGTGATTTGTATGTATTAGTGGAGAAATTGATATATTAGCTCCTTTGTTAGAAATTGCAAATCATTTAATGTCTTATGGCAGGATATTGTTATCTGAAACAGTCTACTCTGATAAAATGATGTTAAAAAGGAAACTTGCAAATACTCATTGTTTGATTTTAATGTATATTTTCAGATCCACGAAAGCAATCTCATTTAATGATTACTACAAGACATGGTCTGGAATAGCCACATCAAAAGCCACAGAATACTACAGAAGTCCATGTAAGGTGATCTAGCCTTAGCTTATGTCCTTTTGGTATATATTAATCTCTTATTCTCAACTTGTCTTGCTTTCAAAGACTCATTGACATATATTTGTAATCTGAAGGTGATAAGCTCCTCTGTTACCTCTATATATGAATCATTCAGTGACTATTAATTTAGTTCCTTTTTTGTATAGAGTCCTAGACTGAAGTCTCATTAAAAGTCAGAAGGAAAGATAGAAAACTGGAGGAATAAAAGGTGAAGTTCTCAATCTTCTGAGGCTTACTTGACTCCACCCTAAAATGTAGAACTGTCATAGCAAGAGGAGCCTTTTTTATTCTAAACACAATTATGCTGAAAACTGAGAAGAAAGTATTAAGTAGAAAAATAGCAAGAAAACATATGAACCTAGGGCTTTCAATTATATCAATGTAAGGAAAAATCACCTGTTGCCATCATATATTAGGAGCTAAAAAGACAGAAGAGGAGAGCTAGACAACTTTCTGGTTCCATTAATCGAATCTTTAGTGTACGGTTTCATGATTTAGATCCAAGTAGGTTACCCAGTCTGCTGCCCTGCTACCCTGCTGAAATGGAGCATTAGGAAGAGACCCATGCCTTCCTAACTCCCAGATTCAGTGATAACTCTTTAGCCCTTATCTTACTTGTACTCTTGTTCGCTATGCCTACCTGCCAGTAATTCCTAAGACCTCATCGCTAGTCAGGCCCTCTTCTGAATTTTGCATGCATATTTATAACTGTGCATTGGACATTCACCTACATGGGTTACAGGCATGTCCTACTTAAGATGTCCCAAAGTGAATTCATTATGTTGCCCCACAACCTATCCTCCCACCATTATCATCTCCCTTGGTTAGTGGTAGATCACCATTATTGCATTTACTTGCCTAAACCAAAATCATAGGCATTTCTTAGAGCTCTTTATCTCCCAGATTAAGCCTTGTTTACTTCATCTCCTACAACATTCGGAATGTTTCCCTCTCCATCCTGATGACCACTGCTTTAATCTGTGGTCTCATTGAATTTCATCTCCTTATTGTGATAGTCTCATATTTGGTTTCAATAGAACATACTATCACCAAAAAGTTTGTAGTTTTAAGGCACAAATTAGAGCAAAAAAGTAATACCAAGCTTAACAAATATTTAAAAATAAATTAGATCAATAACTTCTAAGAAATTACATGTTCTTTCAGGATGTTGGTTATTATTTTGCGATCACCCATTACCTTCCTCACTAATCATAGATGAGTGGTTAAGAAAAATAATTAAGGTCCTTAAAGAAGCACAATCTTTGGCAACACTATCAGTATAAAGAATTGTATTACTTTCGATGCCAGAGTACATGAATATTTACTTCATTTCAAATACTTGTGGTTGGGTGCTGCTTAGTCAACTCAGCAAATACATCTTGAGTACCTCATGGAAACACTGAGGAACTCAGATGGGCTCCAGGAGGCAGGAACCCTTAACAGACAAGGCATCCAGAGGCAGTTCGCACACCCTAGGGAGAGACTCAGTATGCAACTCCTTCAACCATAAAACAAACCAACTGGTAGAATGTGTCTTATGGAATAATATGTAAATATATAGAAGCATTTGGAAACCTCAAACTGCTAAGAAAAAAAAAACCAGAAGCACATGCCAGAACTTCAGGGAATTTGGAAATGATTGTCTTGCAGTAAAGAACAATTAAAAATGGAAGGAAAAAATGAAGTACCACTGACTGCAGTTTCTTCTTCAAAAGAGTTAACACTAAAATGTTTAATTGGGGTCTCATTTCCGTGGCTATCACTACTTAGTATGTAATTCATCTCTTTTTGCGAAGGCAATAGCTTTAGTGGCTGCTTCTAGCCTAGAAGAATTTCTGAGACTAATTGTAGCCCTTGGTGCAAGATTTCACAATCATCCTGCCTGTTCTTCCCCTAGGGATTTGTTATAAGAATGTTTGAGGAGCTTTCCTTCAATAATAAAAAGCACTTAATTTTTAAAAATTAAATTTAAACCTTACATGTGCTGCTGGCCATTTTGTCTTTGGATAATTCAGCTGGATGAGATCCAATACTATTTTTTAACAGCCTAATTTCCTGGCAATAATAAAGATGAAGCTTCGAGATTATAGAATGCTTCTTTAGCTACTGAAAAATAAAAGGGAAATTTCTCATAACTTCAGTTTCTACAGTTACATTCTTTTTTAAAAATTTCAGTTAATTTTTTTAGAGAGCAGGAAACGGGTGGTGGGGAGAGAGAATCTTAAGCAGGCTCCACTCCCAGCACAGAGTCCAACACAGGGCTCAGTCTCGCAGCCCTGAGATCATGACCTGAGCCAAAAGCAAGAGTTGAACGCTTAACCAACTGAGCCACCCAGGTGCTCCTCTACGGTTACATTCTTATCACTGCAAAGATTATGAAACTCTTGTGCATATTTTTAAAAGCTTTTTTATTCGTATTGATGAGTGGTTATATTTTGATTTGGGGTATTAACTCTTTTCCATATCTTTGTGCTACAAATCTACCCATAGTCATGTGTGCCATAGTAATAGTAAGTTTATCCATGTACAATACAGTTTACAAAGTATACTCTGTTTTGTTTTTTAATCATCCCAGTCTTATTCTTTTATTCATTTGTAAACCAATTCTTACTGAATGCCTAATATATGTCATGCATAGTAGTGTACCAAGCCTGTGAACCAGGCATTATTATTATTACTCTTGTCTTACAGATGAGAAAACCAAGACCAAGAGAAGCTCAGTAATTTACCTAAGGTCACAGAGGTAGAAGGGAGTATTATATATTGGTAAAGAGTGTAAATTCTAGAGCCAGAATGCTGAGATTTAATCCTGGCTCTGCTACTTACTAGCTGTGTGGCCTTGGGTGAGTTTCTTAACCTCTCTGTGTCAGTTCCCTGTCTGTAAAATGAAAATAATTACAGCACATACCTCATAGCATTGAAGCATAGTGCTTAGCACATAGTGAGTGCTCAATGAAGGTGGCTGTTATTAATTAGTACAGTAGGCTGTGGCTCTAGGACTTGAGCCAGTTGCTCTGACTCCGCATGTATTGCTCTTTTTATCATACTATACTGCTTCCATAATGTGGTATAAAAATGCTATCTCTATGTAGCCTGAGGTTTAAATTCAGACTCTGAAGTGTACGCAGTACATTTTTCAATAATTATAATTATTAGTTTATAATCATAGGCAATCATATGGGGAAATGTACTGACGATCCACTGTTCTCTGTGCGTCAGTATAGAATGGCAAATAAAAGTCTGGCAGAGAACAAGCCAATACATATGGTTGTGGGCAACATGACAGAATATGATCCCCATAAGGAAATGTTTATGTCAAAGGGAAAGAACTCCTTCAGACCAGCGTACTCTGTAATACTGAGTGGAGGCTTCCTGGTGTTTGTTTGCTGTCATCAGACAGACCAGACACCCTGAAACATCATGGGGTTGCCTGCTTTCACCCTCAATAACAGACTTCCATTCTTTGAGTCTTTGAGCTGGGACTAAGGGCAAATGTCTCCAGAATGCATTTAGATGCAAGAGGCAGCAGCATCTCATTCTAATGCAGTGGTTCTCAGTCTTGACTGCTCATTAGAACCACCAGAGGAACTTGTAAAAACTCCCATGTAAAAGGCACACCCCCGGACTAATTACATCGGGATTTCTGGGAGCGGGACTTGGCAGGAGTCATTTTTAAAGCTCCCCAGGTGATTACAATGTGCAGCCAAGGTTGGAAAGGCTGCAGAGGGAAGAGCATGATGTTGGAAGATAAAGACTCCATAGCTTTGTACTGGTTCTGCCACATTCAGTTAGGTGAATCTAGGTTAGTCATTTAACTCTCTGTGCCTCATTTTTCATTTCTTCTCATTGACAGAAGCATGCTGCTCTATTTTAAGTTGCTCTATGGTTAGTATGAGATAATATGTGTGAAAATAAAACATGCTAAGGCAAGTTGATGCTATAATGTTTCTTTGGATGTGACAGTCCCAGCAGTGGAAAAAAAAATTTAGATCAACCTACACAGATGTTGGACAAGAGAGATGTCATAGAAAAAACAAAGTAAAGGTGATGCACAGTAATCCTTAGAAGGAAGGGAAGAAAGAAGTGTATAATGGAGCCAATAGAAGATAATTTTCTACCACAGACCACAAAACTGCCACAAAGACAAGATATGGTCATGATGGGGGAATTTCAACTTCAAAAACTTATGACAGAATTTACTGGTCCTTTTCTCCTACTTGCTCTCACTTGCCCCCTCCCCCTGAATTATTTCCCTCCTATCACCATCACTCATTGAGCATCTTCCATGTCTAGATGATGGGCTGTGTGTTAGAGACAACATACATATGATGATAAGCTTTTTAAGAAGTTTGTGGTCAGATGGTAGAATGGTGAATGAAAAAATTATAGGGATAAAATAGGAGGCATGAAAATAAAAGTTTGTACAACTACTGTGCCACTTTTCATCTCTCAGGTAGTAGAGAAGCAATGAAGAAAATGAGTCAATGATACAAACTTAACAGAAATATTCAGGAAGGATGACCGTGCCATTTGGGATTTCATAACATATAATAAAGAGGCTAATGTACATATTCAAATAGAAAATGTGGGTAAGCTGATTTCAAAAAAAATCAAGGAAATATATGAATTATCCTTAATAGAAACCTCAAATTTCATCTGAGTGGTAGTGAATAGTCCCAATGAGAAGACATTACTCAGTTTTCTGTTTGTTCATCTGTAAAGTGTATATTGTAATGGTAACCACTGCCTCCCTACTTTACAGGTGCCCAATGATTAGGAAGAACTCTACTAATATTCGTATTATAATCATCTCAAGGAAATAATGAGACCTCACTAAGAACCCTAGGGAGCTCAGATTTGCTTCCTTCATAAGGAAAGGAGGAGCATAAATCTAAATACCAACAAAAATAATATTAATAAAGGCTATAAGAATATGTATGTAGGGGTGCCTGCACCCAGGCACCCAGTTGGTTAAGCGTCTGCCTTCGGCTCAAGTCATGATCCTGGGGTCCTAGGATTGAGCCCCACCCAGGGCCCCTTGCTCAACAGGGAGTCTGCTTTTCTCTCCCCCCGCCCACTTGTGCTCTCTCAAATAAAATAAAATCTTAAAAAAGAATATGTATACATGTGTATTTATGTGTGTGTGGAGGAAGAAAAAAAAATCAAATCCAGGAACATTGCTGGTGAAAATTATGTAACATTAATAGAAGAAAATGAGAACTATTCAGTTTAAATGTTTCTATCAATGATGTATTTCATCAGGCTAGCGGAGGTTAATCAATCGTTGTTTAGAAGGAAGCTCCAAATAAAGGTAAGTCTGGCAGAGAGCATCTAGTTGGTTAAATTGTTCAAGACTATAAACCCAGGACAAGAAACAGGGAGATGATAGATAGATAGATAGATGATAGATAGATAGATAGATAGATAGATAGATAGATAGATAGATAGATAGATAGATGATAGAGTATATGTGTGTGTGTGATCTGGCTTTCAACAAATTTTATGTTAATTTGATTGAAGGCATAAGGTTTATAATTAACCACAAACAGATGTGCCAGTGGTGTAATGTGATTTCCAGAAAATACTGCAGATCTGAGATGAATTGATAGAAGTGTAGCACACAGGTCAAGGGAGGTAGTAACTCACACCTTTGCTATTCAAAAGAAATCAAGATCTTGAGCTAGTTCTGGATGTGAACTTTAATAGGAACATTAACAAAGCTGACCACCGGGATGGTGAGGATGATTAGGTCTCTAGAAGCCATGTCTTAAGATGAAGTTGAGGGAACTGAGGCTGCTCTGAGGGCTATCTTCAAATATTAGAAGGGCTCTCTCCCACGGGGAAAGGATGAAACTAGTTGATATTGCTCCAGAGGTCAAAACTCGGACCAGTGGAAACTCAGCACTCAGATTAAGAAAGACATTGTGACCTTATTGTCTGGCAATGGAACAGGCAGTTTCCCAACAACAGAGAGGGGAGTTTTCTGTCATTGGCAAGGGATTCATTCAGAGGCTGGATTGGGTGATCACCCCTTGACAATTCTTGCTTTGTGGAAGATCAAGACTTATAATGTCACTTCCAACTCCAAGATTTTATTTTTCCAGTCATAGTGCTGAATTAGAATTTTGTTAAACTGTGATGTCTGTAGTTTCTATAAGAGTTATTTTAACACCTTCATTACTATAAATGATATATAAACAAGTGTTATTATAATGAAAACTGAAGAAAAATCTTGTTGCAAAGTTCAAGTAAAAGGAAGAAATTCGTAAGGTGAGCACTGCAGTATGACTTTGAAGTATATAGTGTACATCATTGCTGTATATCAACTTAGTGAAAAGTAAATTATTTTAAACTTTGAACTATTATTAAAGAATGCATACACAGCTCCTTTTTCAAAACTCTAATTTCAGGGCTTGAAGATCCAAATTTTATTGTAGAGTATTATAAATGGAAGAAAGCTGAATTAAAACATCCTAAAGAATGGAATTTAAAGTAAGTACTATTGTATTAACTTGAAATATCTATTACTCTACTTTCTACTGTCTAACTGAATCATCAGAAGAAATATTTGGAAATAACAATGGATGCCCTTTTCTAAACATAAGAACAAGAATTAGACGTATCATTTTTCCTTTCCTATGAACCCAGGTGGGAAGCATCTTTGTTACTGTTAACCTTAGAGATATAAGTTATTTGACCAGCAAAATGGGTTTATTCAGGGATAGCAGAGAATAGCAATTTGGGATTTGCAAGCTACATCAAAACCACAGGGCAAGTCCAAGAAATATAGGAAGAGGAATGTCACTTTATAGAGAAGGCAGTTGGGAGCAGTTGTTTTGAAAGGAAGTCCATTGAAGGAAAGCAGTGTTCAGGATGATGCCTGTTCGTTATTGGCTGAGTTGTGGAGTAGTCAGTTTCTTACAGAAGATGCAATGTACATCTTTCTCTGTTGGTATCTGTGATTGAGGATTTTGAGGATTCTTTTCTGTTGATGATTCTTCTGTTGGAGTCTCTAACGGACAGTTCTTGTAATTGATGTTGGGTAGTAGGGCTCCACCTTCTGGCCCCCCAACTCCACTTTAGTGAGTGTTCCCTTTATTAGTTTTCACCTATTGACTGCCAAAAATAGAGATGGACATGTGGCACAGTGAAGGACTCTCACAATACCCTCTGCATTAATTCTCTTACTCCCATTCCCATTATCCATATCAACATATGACTTAGAACTAGGAAAGGGGCGTCTTGGTGACTCAGTTGGTTAAGCTGCCAACTCTTGATTTCAGCTCATGTCATGATCTCAGGGTTGTGGGATGGAGCCCCACCTGAGGCTCCAAGCTCAGTGGGGAGTTTGCTTAAGATTGTCTCTCCCTCTGCCCCCCCAACTGCTTGTGTGTGTGCTCTCTCTCTCTCTCTTTTAAATAAATAAATAAACTCTTTTAAAAAATAGGAAAAAAACAAAACAGAACCCTGTTTATATATCACCAATTAGCTCTTCATCCTTCTCATAGTGCCAGATATTTTTTCCTCTTCCACAGAGTTTTCATTCAGGAACCAAATTATTTCATCTGATGAGGAAGTATATAGTAAATATGAAATTAAACTATTACAGTATCTTCAGAAATCATTGACTGTTAGACCACATTGAAGGGAACTTAATCTTATCTTTGGTCACTTGAGTCCTAAAGGCAGTTTTTCTTTTTCATCATGCTAGAGCAAACATTGCATCTTAGCTCTGTGATGTTGGCTAGGCTCTAGTACTTATTTATTCTAGTCTGCTTATTTTAAATTACTCAGTAAATATTCTACACAACACAAGGGGAATTAAAGATCCCTCCTCTTTCTTGGCATTTACCTCATTTACCTTACTTTTTAGCTCTTTGGCTTGTTGGCAAAGTGATTGTTTATTTCTAGATGGATATATGGGATTAATAAAAATAATGTGCTGTATTTTGAATTTGTGTAGAAATTGAAGTTCTTAAAAAATATACCTTCCTACCTTTTAACATCATAATTCAGATTGGGTTTTTTGGTTGGATATTCTTTTTTCAGTTGACTTCTGTGACAACTTCCCTTCAAGCCAAAGTGGAGAAAAGCTTTTGCATTCGATATTTTTCTGCTTTCAGAATAAATTATAGGCAGTAGCAAAGTTTTTTAAGTCAGAATTTGAAGGAGTACAGCATGTTTTTTTCTTGAAGCCATGTTTCAGGTTTCATTTAAAGAAAGCTACTTAGAACATAAGGTTAATTTTGCTTTGACATGACTTCCTTTTTTATTTCCTTTAACAGAATGGCTTTGTTTTATTTGATCATCGATTCATTATGTAATGCCAGCATCTCACAGAACCCCAAATTTAGAAATAGTAGGGCTGTGTCATTTTCAACTTATCCATCCACTTCTGCATATGGCTGAAATAATTGTGAGCTGTTTGAGTGCTAGAACATTTTTCCAAATACATTATTTTGAAGTTACAGGTCAAATTATCATGTGCGTGGTTGACCCTGTCAGAATAAAACTCTCACACCTTATGCCATCTGGTGGTTGATGAGAATATATTTAGATCAAATGATACTTGATTCTTTTAAATCTTGGAGTCAATTAATTTAAAAACACTAAAGTTTTTTTAAAAGGTATTACATTTAGCTGAATAATTTTATTGTGGCATAAATATGCAATAGTATGTTGCAAAAATCTAAAGTATGGTGAATCCTCTTTTTCAAATAATTTTTAGAAGTCTCATGTTCTGTCAAAATACAATATAATAAAGTGGTCAGTTCCTAGAGACTCAAGTAGAAAATGTTTGGGCATCTTTGCAAGTGAGTAATTGGTCTCTATATGCATGCGATATAATACCATTATGCATTTCTCTGTTTTAATATTGAAAGCGCTTTGTTTGCACTGAAATTTCCTGTTAAAAAAAGCCAGAAAATACAAATTAACAGTCTTTCATCTGCATAGTGTTAAGGAAAAAGACCTGTCTTTCCTGCTTCATATCCCTCTTCCTAAGGTCCTCCCATCTCCTCATCAATCAAGACTCAATTCTTAAGCCACACTCAGTTCTTTTTTCTCACTATTATTTCAGGACATAAGATCTCGTCACCACTTTGTGCCTTCTGCCTGGGATATCTTTCCCAGCAGGGTCTTTGCTGGTGGTCTAGAATTAGGCTTTGGTCTGGATGAAAAGGTGGAATGTGGAGTCCTTAAGCACAGGGACATGGGAGCCGGACTATTTGAATTTCAATCCTGACTCTGCCAGTTACCAACGCCTTCACAGGACAAGGGCAAGTTATCAGATTTCTTTGTGCCTCAGTTTCCTTATCTGTTAAATGGCAGTAATAACTGTACCTACCCCTCAAGGAGATTGTGAGGATTAATATATTAATACATGTAAAACTCTTCAAACAGTATCTAGTACATAATAAGTACTCAGAAAGTTCACTATTATTCATGCTTTTCCTATTGTGGCCCTAATTCCATTTTCAGACAGAACACCTTTCTTTGGAGGTAGCATGGAGGGAAAAAGCATGGGCTTTAGGGTCAGACAGATCTTAGAGAAATTCTTACCCACTCTCAGCTTGTTTCCTTATCTTGTAAATAGAGATAACATGACTTACCTTGCAAAGTTGTTTTGCATTTGATCTCTTGAGATCATAGATATATAGTCATATAGTGTTGACTTATAAACATTCAATAAATATTAGTTTCTGAGGAGAGGAGGAAACAAAAACACACCCCTCCCAACTTTTCAGGGAATAAATATAGTCTCTGTCAGAAACAGGTTAAAATTGTAACATTTTCTCCAGTTAAAAAACAGGCAAGGCCACCTATCATGACCACATTTATTTTAATTCCAGCATACATGTGGTTCTTTTCCCTTTTCCACCACTGTGCTCTCTCCTGCCTAGCAAAGTGCATCACAATGATGGTGTGACAATCCAGCGCAACATCTCTTTGTGAAAGGCTCCCTGAGTCAGGCTTCCGTGTCCCCCCATGCTCTCCTTCCATAGCACTCTGTTGCTGTCTGTTTCGGCATCTGTGGTGTAGAAATTCATCAGTTTATGGAGAATGACCAGGGCAAGGCCATTATTGTAGCTTTCCAGTCTCGGCCCTTAGCACAGTACCCGGAACCTAGCAGGCACTCAGTCGTGTTTGTCAAATGGTGCATAGTTACCCTGTTGACCCACTTAATAGGTGAAATAAATGTGAAAGCAGTTAACTTTTAGAAAAATTAAATGTAGGCGCTGACTTGTATTAAGGCCAATTCTAATAGAAAGATAATGGTTCTATTTGGGGAATTCTAAGGGTGTAGTTATAGAAGAGTGATTGAAAACTGGAAATATAAATGACTGTTATGAATATTTTATGCAAATTCTTAAGTTGTACACATGTTTTTAGTTAGTATTAATAGGAACCCATTGTCATTATAAGCAGCTCATAAATATTCATGAATCGATCATTTGGTTTGGTCATTTGATCATTTCTAAGGCCTTTTTTCCTCCCCTGTTGCTTTGCCTGTCTCTTGACTATTCATGCAAATGCTTTATTTCTATTAAGACATGGGAAAGAATATGAATCTAGAGACTAATCAGTAGTTTGTATTTATTTTCTCTGGAGAAATAGTGAAAGATTCAAAACCAGAAAACAGTGCAAGCTGTTCCTTAAATATTCTTCCTTATGCACCTGTAAAACTGTTTATGTCCTACTCTGTGGCTAATGAATGTTTGTGTGGTAATGGAGATATCTGTGCCAGTAGCCTGAGCTTTGTCAGACAGCAAGTTGTCTAAATAAAAGTTATCAGTTCTGGAGTTGTACCTTCTTTGCAGCTTCGGGGGAGAATATTGCTCTTGTCTATACATCGGGGGTACAGGAGGAACAGGAATGAAATGGCAAAGCACCTCCCGTGTGCCAGGCGTTCTTTCATTTCCTAATGTAATACCGGCCACGCTGCGGAGTTGACGATTCCACCTCCAAGTGTAACCCCACAGAGGTACCCATCGGCTTCCTGCAAAGCCGTACCAAATCGGCCCACAGGCCAAGGCAAACCACATCCTTGTTATACACAGACACCCCTTCCAGACAAAATCTCCAGCCTCCCTCTTCATCTGGATTGTCACCCCTGAGTTTCTCCACGGAAATTCTGGAAACATCGATGTGGATAGTATCTACAGTTTACTAATGAGAGAAACATGAGTTTAACCAACTTGACCAAAGTTATTGATGAACACATTTTGTATTTGAAAACTGAAACTAAATCATTTCCTACTTTCCTATTAATATATGCTTATTGAGAGCTTAAATTTTTCAGGTAATGTGAAAATATGGTCTACCCAACTTCAAGCACAAATCAAGTCTACCTTTTGTGGAAAAGGTTTTTTTGGTCAATCTCAAATTCTATTATTAAACAATATTAGCTCCTTTCTCCTTCATAAAACACTCATATTTATAAACTATACTGTGGATATAGTTGTACTATATTTTAAATTAAGGGATTAATATATATTATTTCTAGGTTCCCGTATCTGATTTTGTAAGTGTTTTTAACCCACAAAAATATGTGATTACTATGTTTGAGTCTCTTTTCTCCAGTTATATAGAAAACATTTATGCTGAATACATTAATATAATATATGTTTGTGCTGTCCTTTCAGGACTTTTGAAGTTAAGCATTATTTTTATAGATTTACATAATTATATATTTAATGCATTTTTAAGGAAGAATGCTGGCTTTATTTTATTCCCCAAAGATTGAACCTTGCATGCCATCTTGTGGTTAAAGAGAGAATCAGCAGTAGAATGGGCACTGGAAATGTCCGCTTTAAAATAGAGACATGGAAAAAATACATAGACAAAGTAAAAAAATCCCTTTAAAAAAAATAATTTCTGTCAAGCAACTACTTAGTCTCTGCTTGGATGGTTTTACAGACAGGGAGCTCCGTACTTCAAGGACCATTCAAATATCTGGAATCTCCCATATTTCTAGCTTAAATCTAATACCTTATGATATTCAACATTTCTAGATTTTTTCATTCACTTAAGATTTTTATTGAATATTTACTATGTGTTTTATACATTTGTCTGCAAAACCATCCAGAAAATGAGAAATTATCTCCATTTTATAAAGGGGATATACAGGAAAAGTTAAAATCACTAAGATTGCACCCACCGAAAGTGACCAAGCTGAAATTCAAATGCAGGCCTGCCAGATGCTACAACCCACGCTTCTACCTGTTAGATCCAGCGCCAGCTCAGACACTGAGGACCCAGGGATGGCTTTGGATATGGGTAGAAAGCATGGTTCAAGCCATGATATTGTGGCAGGAAAGAAAGTGTCTCCACTTGTCCTTGGAAGCCACACAAATAAGACTCTTCTTTTTTGTGGAATTATCCTTCAAGTCTCAGAAAATAGCTATTGTGTCTTTTTCCTACTTCCCCTTAAGTTTTCTCTTTTTCTTTCAGAATAAACACACCCAGTTCTTTTAGCTGTTTTTTTTTAATGAATTCCACATTTTTCATTGTCCACCTTTTATGGATTTAATTCATTTAATCAACTTTTCTCTCAGAATGTACCCTCCAATCTTTACCATGGATTTCTGGTTGTATCACAGAATCTGGTGGGGCATTCTATATTATAAATACCATGACTTAAAGCTGCTTCCCCCTTCACCTCTCCAAAAAGAGGGATTTTGATAGGAGTCAAAAACACATATTGGGCTTTTTTTTTTTTTTAAGAGAATTGTTCCTTTGGTTCTGCACCCACATAGAACACTCTTTTGAGGGTTCTCTCTGTCTTCCTTTCCCTCCCCATCTTCCTTTCCCCCTCAGCACCCTACCCGCCCACCCCCCACTCCCAAATGTGGCCACAGAAATATGATACGTAGGTTAGCTTGGGCCTTAGTTGAGCAGGGGTGAAACTGAGGAGGCTGTGGTTTCCCAGAGGCATATTAGATTGTGTTCCACTTGAAGGGAGAAACAGGAAAGAAGCCAAGAAGTTCTCTTAGAACATGTTACAAAAAGTCAGATCACTAGATGGAAGGGATAAGTTTTATGACCCTGGTTATGTATATAAAGCTACTTTCCAAGAACAGGTAGCAACTTACAGTGCCAACAAAATTATCAAGAATTTAAGATGAACAAGCATTTGGGTTTCTAGTTTTATTTTTTAACTTAATAATTATGAATCTTCCTTTATAGTCATTTAATTTGTATTTCTTTAGTGACACTAAATTTTATCGTTTATGTTTTCAGTTATATAAAGGTAAATGGTTGAATAAAAAAAGAAAAGATTAATACTTGTATAGTGTTTTGAAGACAAAGACTTATCAGTGAGGGATAAAAGGTATAAATCAAGTTATGTCTGCTTGTTTTTTAGGGGGGATGGGAGGATTAGACAGAGAGG